>NC_091340.1:29715578-29805578 GCF_038502225.1 Cherax quadricarinatus
CTGCAATAACTGTGTTGATCTGCAGGATGCTAGCACTCACAGCTTTGTTGACCTGCAGGATACTAGCACACACAGCCTAGTTGATCTGCAAGACGCTAGTACTCACAGCTTGATTGACCTGCAAGACACTAGCACTCACAGCCTTGTTGACCTGCAAGTCACTAGCACTCACAGCCTGGTTGACCTGCAAGGCGCTAGCACTCACAGCCTGGTTGACCTGCAAGTCACTAGTATTCACAGCCTGGTTGACCTACAAGACGCTAGCACTCTCAGCCTGGGTGATCTGCAGGAGATTAGCACTCACAGCCTGGTTAAGCAGACGATCGGTAAATAAAGCTGTAAGAGTTTGGTTGATCAGAGCCTGATCCACCCAAGAGCATAGTCATGAACCGGGCTGCGGGGGCGTTGATCCCTGGGAAACTCTAGGCTGGAAAGACTAGGCTTTAAGAGTAAAAAAATATGGAAACAGGTCACAGGTAAATAACAGGTATATAACAGGTATCTCACAGGTTATATCATAGTTTCAAGTTACTGTCATATTCATGGTGGAGCGCTAAACCCATCTGAATTATACAGCGCCTGGAAAATGAAAGACAGTCATCTTTAATACGAGGAACAGAAGGTTGGCTCCATTTCCTCGGATCAAGATCCTGTCATCAATATCAATACAGCCACATCTTCAGGCGTAAGAGACAACCAAAATTTTTTTTGTTTATATTACAGTGAGTGAGTATTTTTAATTACAAAATACTGATACATGTATATATATATATATATATATATATATATATATATATATATATATATATATATATATATATATATATATATATATATATATATATATATATATATATATATATATATTTTGTAATTATATATATATATATATATATATATTGATATATATATATATATATATATATATATATATATATATATATATATATATATATATATACAAGGAATTCGCAAGAGCAGGCGAAATATACACAAACACTGATCTCTGGCTGAAGGAGACTCGAACCTACGAACCTTGGAACAAGGTATGCAGTGCTATACCAATCTCACCACACTGGATATATAAAGGACAAAGCTCGTCTCCAAGCAGTGAAGGCACCACATTCAGGAGATTTCCTTTTAGTTGTTCCCAATTCCTCTCTGGGTACTCGACTCAACCCACTGGCCAATCAGATTGGTGTTGCTCTTCCCCTAGCCGCCCCCATCCTCACCGAACATAGGTGTATTTGCGGTAGGGCGACAGCTGATCAATTTGGACTTCATGGTTTCGTGTGTCACACAGCAGAAGGGAAGTATGCCAGACATGAGGAGGTCAACGACATCATAAAGAGAAGCCTCGCCACAGCCCGTTGCCCATCTCAACGGGAACCCCAAGTACAGAGGTCTGACGGAAGTCAAAAGCGTCCTGATGGAGCCACTATGCTACCCTGGAAGGATGGTAAGCAGATTGCCAGGGACTACACCTACTTGCCATACTCCGCAGATGAAGGTGGAGCTGCCAGCTACAGTTGTTCTTAGAAATCTCTATTAATGGCTCTGTCTATTAACGATGTCCAACACTAATTTATAATAATACTGCCAAATATACAATATTTTTTCCAGGTTTATCAAAAGCAATCAAGGAATATCAGTCGCTGATCTGATGACAAATACTTTTGTTTCAGTTTTCCCTACAAAGAAATAATGCCTAGTCTTCCGATACGTCAACATCACACTGACACGGAGAGTTTTTGATAAATAAGATACTTGTGCAATATTTGAGTATGTGATGTAAAACCGCCAGCCAGGGGCTTCTTCAGTCCAATACAGAAAAAATGGAAGCTGATGAGGAGTTTGAGGTAAACAGTCACTCAGCCTGGAGTCGATATGTTCATTCCATCAATCATGATAAGAGTGCAGTATATTTGCTGAGACGGAGCTTATAAAAGTACCCAAGTGTTGCATAAGTGTCTCATTTATCAACCTTTCGGTTTTCTAAACCAATGTATTTAAACGGAGAGGTTTTGTTCATGAATCGTAATAATGCGGCTGTTTAAACGAGCCAGTTTTCCCACGGATGTATCCAGCGCCTCTCTTCTATAACTTTCTGATGTCTCCAGTTATTCTCTACTGATTGATCATTGTTTCGCCTCTGATGAACAGCAGTTCGTGAATCCAGCAGTTTTATGCCGTGGGTGAACCAGTATGGAAGAATTGTCGATAAAATGTTAGGTAAATGGACACAGATGCAACCGCTGTGACATTTTATTGTGGTAAAGTTTCTCTCTTTAGGAGATTTGACAAGCCGTTAGCTTGACAAAGCTCCTGGAGAGACTCCTAACTTTGTCAAACCTTCTTTTTGACGAAGCTCCTGGAAGAGAGAAACATTGCCACATTAATATGTCATATTAGTTACATTTGTGTCAATTTATCTAACATACCCTACATGAACAACATCTGCAAATTAGTTCATCTGGGCGACTGTGTTCATCAGAACACTGGACAACCTGGATCTGAGGACATTCTCTTCCAGTGCACCTATTCCAGTCTATTTATTTTTTATTAGTTCTTCCATTGGTTATATATTCCTTCATCTATTACTAATTCTTTAATACTGGCAGTGTTGTGTGATATGTCGTAAACCCTCCGTTGCATGTCAACAACTGTTATGTGCTGTGTTTCACTATTTGTAAAGTGGCGTTGAAATGTTTACTGTCTCTCTCCTTCATGGTTCATAAAAACCAGTTAAGGTTGAATGAAACTAAAGCATTCTCCATTAAAAAATGAGTTTCCCAACGAGTGCATCGTAAATTTTGCAGTTCGTGCCCTTCCACATAACCGGTTAGTCCATAAGAGGAATTATGAGTGCTGAGTAATACTCGCCATGGTTTGTGTGGAGTCAGGTGCTGCTGGGTGTGGAAAAGCGAGACGGACGAGGAGGGTAACAATGAATTCTGGAAATTGCCTAAACTTGTTCCCTCTATAACTATAACCGTATTTTTTAAAGGGGTGGACCGGTAAGCTAGCGGAATGCCTCGGCCAGATGACCTAAAGCTCCAACGGCGGGTTATCATCTAAGACCCGCGTCAGGAAGCACTAGTCCTGTTTCCTGACGATCCTAACCTAACCTAACCTCTGGTGGAGGTCGACTAAACATCTGACGCACCACTACGCTTCTTACACTCACCCTGAGGGAAGAAAAAATTTTGGGGAAGAAACACGTCCAATATTGGATCTGATGCCATTAACACAAGTTTGTTCGCAATTTTTAAACTGCAACATTCACGTAAGTTCTCAAAGCAATTAAGATTTTGTCAATAGTTTACGAGTCCAACTGTGTAAGTTCCTGACGGTGGTTGGTTACTGACGTAATTCTCCCTAATAATTTAATTATTTTTCCAAGTGATATTACTGTCATATTTTTCTCTTATCTATTTTATAGATTTAATATTTATTTTTTATTTACATAAATGAATCTCCTTTAAAAGGCTTCATGGAACGTTGAAGAGGAATCCATTATACCATCTCTGACTTAGCGAATAATGAGAGACGCTATTTAAACTTCGTTAATCTGAAAGAAACACTCGACAACTTCCACAACACTACCATTATTAATGAATTAGTTATATATATGAAAGAATAAGTAACAAACAGAAGAGCTAATGAAAGGTAAACATAATGGAAATAATGGCGCAGTCCGATCACTTATTTTATTGTACGCCTTTCCTCATTTTGTGAGCTGTAGGCCTAGAAAAAAAAGTAAATATATCACAAAGGGCCTTTATCAGACCCCAGTGAGTATAGTTATAACAAAAAAATTATTTTACGGTTATTTTATATATTACATTTTCCTCATATAGCTAATGAACTTATTACATTTTAATGTATTTTATTACTGCAATAATAAGATGCATAAATATATTACTGGGTTACAGTCTCTTCAAAAATAATTCATTCATCTATATTTGTTAATAATTCTTATTAATTCTTCTTATTAATATTTAAATTTATTACCATATGCCTATATGTGGACAGAAACTGAGCCATATATGCACCAGTGTATGGTACTGTTTCTGTCCACACACCAGTGTATGGTACTGTTTCTGTCCACACACCAGTGTATGGTACTGTTTCTGTCCACACACCAGTGTATGGTACTGTCTGTCCACACACCAGTGTATGGTACTGCCTGTCCACACACCAGTGTATGGTACTGTCTGTCCACACACCAGTGTATGGTACTGTCTGTCCACATACCAGTGTATGGTACTGTTTCTGTCCACACACCAGTGTATGGTACTGTCTGTCCACACACCAGTGTATGGTACTGTCTGTCCACACACCAGTGTATGGTACTGTCTGTCCACACACAAGTGTATGGTACTGTCTGTCCACACACCAGTGTATGGTACTGTCTGTCCACACACCAGTGTATGGTACTGTCTGTCCACACACCAGTTTATGGTACTGTCTGTCCACACACCAGTGTATAGTATTGTCTGTCCACACACCAGTGTATGGTACTGTCTGTCCAAAAACCAGTGTATGGAACTGTCTGTCCACACACCAGTGTATGGTACTCTCTGTCCACTCACTAGTGTATGGTACTGTCTGTCCACACACCAGTGTATGGTACTGTCTGTCCACACACAAGTGTATGGTACTGTCTGTCCATACACCAATGTATAGTATTGTCTGTCCACACGCCAGTGTATGGTACTGTCTGTCCACACACCAGTGTATGGTACTGTCTGTCCACACACCAGTGTATGGTACTGTCTGTCCACACACCAGTGTATGGTACTGTCTGTCCACACACCAGTGTATGGTACTGTCTGTCCACACACCAGTGTATGGTACTGTCTGTCCACACACCAGTGTATGGTACTGTCTGTCCACACACCAGTGTATAGTATTGTCTGTCCACACACCAGTGTATGGTACTGTCTGTCCACACACCAGTGTATAGTATTGTCTGTCCACACACCAGTGTATGGTACTGTCTGTCCACACACCAGTGTATAGTACTGTCTGTCCACACACCAGTGTATGGTACTGTCTGTCCACACACCAGTGTATAGTATTGTCTGTCCACACACCAGTGTATAGTACTGTCTGTCCACACACCAGTGTATGTTACTGTCTGTCCACATACCAGTGTATGGTACTGTCTGTCCACACACCAGTGTATGGTACTGTCTGTCCACACACCAGTGTATAGTACTGTCTGTCCACACACCAGTATATGGTACTGTCTGTCCACACACCAGTGTATGGTACTGTCTGTCCACACACCGAACTTGCACACGAAAATCACTCACTACGAAAGCAAAAGACTTGGCAGACGATGCAACATCCCCCCAACGAAAAGCAGGGGTGTCACTAGCACGTTAAGAGACCATACAATAAGTGTCAGGGGCCCGAGACTGTTCAACTGCCTCCCAGCATACATAAGGGGGATTACCAACAGACCCCTGGCAGTCTTCAAGCTGGCACTGAACAAGCACCTCAAGTCGGTTCCTGATCAGCCGGGCTGTGGCTCGTACGTTGGTTTGCGTGCAGCCAGCAGTAACAGCCTGGTTGATCAGGCTCTGATCCACCAGGAGGCCTGGTCACAGACCGGGCCGCGGGGGCGTTGACCCCCGGAACTCTCTGCAGGTAAACTCCAGGTAAACACCAGTGTATGGTACTGTCTGTCCACACACCAGTGTATGGTACTGTCTGTCCACACACCAGTGTATGGTAATGTCTGTCCACACACCAGTGTATAGTATTGTCTGTCCACACACCAGTGTATAGTATTGTCTGTCCACACACCAGTGTATAGTATTGTCTGTCCACACACCAGTGTATAGTACCGTCTGTCCACACACCAGTGTATGGTACCGTCTGTCAACACACCAGTGTATGGTACTGTCTGTCCACACATCAGTGTATAGTACTGTCTGTCCACACACCAGTGTATAGTACCGTCTGTCCACACACCAGTGTATGGTACCGTCTGTCAACACACCAGTGTATGGTACTGTCTGTCCACACATCAGTGTATAGTATTGTCTGTCCACACATCAGTGTATAGTATTGTCTGTCCACACACCAGTGTATGGTACTGTCTGTAAACACACCAGTGTATGGTACTGTCTGTCCACACACCAGTATATGGTACTGTCTGTCCACACACCAGTGTATAGTACTGTCTGTCCACACACCAGTATATGGTACTGTCTGTCCACACACCAGTGTATGGTACTGTCTGTCCACACACCGAACTTGCACACGAAAATCACTCACTACTAAAGCAAAAGACTTGGCAGACGATGCAACATCCCCCCAATGAAAAGCAGGGGTGTCTCTATCACGATAAGAGACCATACAATAAGTGTCAGGGGCCCGAGACTGTTCAACTGCCTCCCAGCATACATGAGGGGGATTACCAACATACCCCTGGCAGTCTTCAAGCTGGCACTGGACAAGCACCTCAAGTCGGTTCCTGATCAGCGGGGCTGTGGCTCGTACGTTGGTTTGCGTGCAGCTAGCAGTAACAGCCTGGTTGATCAGGCTCTGATCCACCAGGAGGCCTGGTCACAGACCGGGCCGCGGGGGCGTTGACCCCCGGAACTCTCTCCAGGTAAACTCCAGGTAAACACCAGTGTATGGTACTGTCTGTCCACACACTAGTGTATGGTACTGTCTGTCCACACACCAGTGTATGATACTGTCTGTCCACACACTAGTGTATGGTACTGTCTGTCCACACACTAGTGTATGGTACTGTCTCTCCACACACCAGTGTATGGTACTGTCTGTCCACACACTAGTGTATGGTACTGTCTGTCCAGAACACAGAGAGTAGTCGTCAACAGAGTAAAGTCCGAGGCAGCTACGGTGAAAAGCTCTGTTCCACAAGGCACAGTACTCGCTCCCATCTTGTTCCTCATCCTTATATCCGACATAGACAAGGATGTCAGCCACAGCACCGTGTCTTCCTTTGCAGATGACACCCGAATCTGCATGACAGTGTCTTCCATTGCAGACACTGCAAAGCTCCAGGCAGACATCAACCAAATCTTTCAGTGGGCTGCAGAAAACAATATGAAGTTCAACGATGAGAAATTTCAATTACTCAGATATGGTAAACATGAGGAAATTAAATCGTCATCAGAGTACAAAACAAATTCTGGCCACAAAATAGAGCGAAACACCAACGTCAAAGACCTGGGAGTGATCATGTCGGAGGATCTCACCTTCAAGGACCATAACATTGTATCAATCGCATCTGCTAGAAAAATGACAGGATGGATAATGAGAACCTTCAAAACTAGGGAGGCCAAGCCCATGATGACACTCTTCAGGTCACTTGTTCTATCTAGGCTGGAATATTGCTGCACACTAACAGCACCTTTCAAGGCAGGTGAAATTGCCGACCTAGAAAATGTACAGAGAACTTTCACGGCACGCATAACGGAGATAAAACACTTCAATTATTGGGAGCGCTTGAGGTTCCTAAACCTGTATTCCCTGGAACGCAGGAGGGAGAGATACATGATTATATACACCTGGAAAATCCTAGAGGGACTAGTACCGAACTTGCACACGAAAATCACTCATTACGAAAGCAAAAGACTTGGCAGACGATGCACCATCCCCCCAATGAAAAGCAGGGGTGTCACTAGCACGTTAAGAGACCATACAATAAGTGTCAGGGGCCCGAGACTGTTCAACTGCCTCCCAGCACACATAAGGGGGATTACCAACAGACCCCTGGCAGTCTTCAAGCTGGCACTGGACAAGCACCTAAAGTCAGTTCCGGATCAGCCGGGCTGTAGCTCGTATGTTGGTTTGCGTGCAGCCAGCAGCAACAGCCTGGTTGATCAGGCTGTGATCCACCAGGAGGCCTGGTCTCAGACCGGGCCGCGGGGGCGTTGACCCCCGGAACTCTCTCCAGGTAAACTCCAGGTAAACCAGTGTATGATACTGTCTGTCCACACACTAGTGTATGGTACTGTGTGTCCACACACCAGTGTATGGCATTGTTTGTCCACACACTAGTGTATAGTACTGTCTGTCCACACACCAGTGTACGGTACTGTCTGTCCACACACTAGTGTATGGTACTGTCTGTCCACACACCAGTGTATGGTACTGTCTGTCCACACACACCGGTGTATGGTATTGTCTGTCCACACACCAGTGTACAGTACTGTCTGTCCACACACCAGTGTATGGTACTGTCTGTCCACACACCAGTGTATAGTACTGTCTGTCCACACACCAGTGTATGGTACTGTCTGTCCACACACCAGTGTATGGTACTGTCTGTCCACAAACCAGTGTATGGTTCTGTCTGTCCACACACCAGTGTATGGTACTGTCTGTCCACTCATTAGTGTATGGTACTGTCTGTCCAGACACCAGTGTATGGCACTGTCTGTCCACACACAAGTGTATGGTACTGTCTGTCCACACACCAGTGTATAGTACTGTCTGTCCACACACCAGTGTATGGTACTGTCTGTCCACACACCAGTGCATAGTATTGTCTGTCCACACACCAGTGTATGGTACTGTCTGTCCACACACTAGTGTATGGTACTGTCTGTCCACACACCAGTGTATGGTACTGTCTGTCCCCACACACCAGTGTATGGTACTGTCTGTCAACACACCAGTGTATAGTACTGTCTGTCCACACACCAGCGTATAGTATTGTCTGTCCACACACCAGTGTATGGTACTGTATGTCCACACACCAGTGTATGGTACCGTCTGTCCACACACCAGTGTATAGTATTGTCTGTCCACACGCCAGTGTATGGTTCCGTCTGTCCACACACCAGTGTATAGTATTGTCTGTCCACACACCAGTGTATGGTACCGTCTGTCCACACACCAGTGTATGGTACTGTCTGTCCACACACCAGTGTATAGCATTGTGTGTCCACACACCAGTGTATGGCACTGTCTGTCCACACACCAGTGTATGGTACTGTCTGTCCACACACCAGTGTATGGTACTGTCTGTCCACACACCAGTGTATAGTACTGTCTGTCCACAGACCAGTGTATGGTACTGTCTGTCCACACACCAGTGTATAGTACTGTCTGTCCACACACCAGTATATGGTACTGTCTGTCCACACACCAGTGTATGGTACTGTCTGTCCACACACTGAACTTGCACACGAAAATCACTCACTACGAAAGCAAAAGACTTGTCAGACGATGCAACATCCCCACAATGAAAAGCAGGGGTGTCACTAGCACGTTAAGAGACCATACAATAAGTGTCAGGGGCCCGAGACTGTTCAACTGCCTCCCAGCATACATAAGGGGGATTACCAACAGACCCCTGGCAGTCTTAAAGCTGGCACTGGACAAGCACCTCAAGACGGTTCCTGATCAGCCGGGCTGTGGCTCGTACGTTGGTTTGCGTGCAGCCAGCAGTAACAGCTTGGTTGATCAGGCTCTGATCCACCAGGAGGCCTGGTCACAGACCAGGCTGCGGGGGCGTTGACCCCCGAAACTCTCTCCAGGTAAACTCCAGGTAAACACCAGTGTATGGTACTGTCTGTCCACACACCAGTGTATGGTACTGTCTGTCCACACACTAGTGTATGGTACTGTCTGTCCACACACCAGTGTATGGTACTGTCTGTCCACACACCAGTGTATGGTAATGTCTGCCCACACACCAGTGTATGGTACTGTCTGTCCACACACCAGTGTATGGTACTGTCTGTCCACACACCAGTGTATGGTACTGTCTGTCCACACACCAGTTTATAGTACTGTCTGTCCACACACCAGTGTATGGTACTGTCTGTCCACACGCCAGTGTATAGTACTGTCTGTCCACACACCAGTGTATGGTACTGTCTGTCCACACATCAGTGCATGGTACTGTCTGTCCACACACCAGTGTATAGTACTGTCCACACACTAGTGTATAGTACTGTCTGTCCACACACCAGTGTATAGTACTGTCTGTCCACACACCAGTGTATGGTACTGTCTGTCCACACACCAGTGTATAGTACTGTCTGTCCACACACCAGTGTATGGTACTGTCTGTCCACACACCAGTGTATGGTACTGTCTGTCCACAAACCAGTGTATGGTACTGTCTGTCCACACACCAGTGTATGGTACTGTCTGTCCACTCATTAGTGTATGGTACTGTCTGTCCACACACCAGTGTATGGCACTGTCTGTCCACACACAAGTGCATGGTACTGTCTGTCCACACACCAGTGTATAGTACTGTCTGTCCACACACCAGTGTATGGTACTGTCTGTACACACACCAGTGTATAGCATTGTCTGTCCACACACCAGTGTATGGTACTGTATGTCCACACACCAGTGTATGGCACTGTCTGTCCACACACAAGTGCACGGTACTGTCTGTCCACACACCAGTGTATAGTACTGTCTGTCCACACACCAGTGTATGGTACTGTCTGTACACACACCAGTGTATAGCATTGTCTGTTTACACACCAGTGTATGGTACTGTATGTCCACACACCAGTGTATGGTACTGTCTTTCCACACACCAGTGTATGGTACTGTCTGTCCACACACCAGTGTATGGTACTGTCTGTCCACACACCAGTGTATGGTACTGTCTGTCCACACACCAGTATATGGTACTGTCTGTCCACACACCAGTGTATGGTACTGTCTGTCCACACACCAGTGTATGGTACTGTCTGTCCACACACCAGTATATGGTACTGTCTGTCCACACACCAGTGAATAGTATTGTCTGTCCACACACCAGTATATGGTACTGTCTGTCCACACACCAGTGAATAGTATTGTCTGTCCACACACCAGTGTATGGTACTGTCTGTCCACACACCAGTGAATAGTATTGTCTGTCCACACACCAGTATATGGTACTGTCTGTCCACACACCAGTATATGGTACTGTCTGTCCACACACCAGTATATGGTACTGTCTGTCCACACACCAGTATATGGTACTGTCTGTCCACACACCAGTGTATGGTACTGTCTGTCCACACACCAGTATATGGTACTGTCTGTCCACACACCAGTATATGGTACTGTCTGTCCACACACCAGTGAATAGTATTGTCTGTCCACACACCAGTGAATAGTACTGTCTGTCCACACACCAGTGAATAGTATTGTCTGTCCACACGCCAGTGTATGGTACTGTCTGTCCACACACCAGTATATGGTACTGTCTGTCCACACACCAGTATATGGTACTGTCTGTCCACACACCAGTGAATAGTATTGTCTGTCCACACACCAGTGAATAGTACTGTCTGTCCACACACCAGTGAATAGTATTGTCTGTCCACACGCCAGTGTATGGTACTGTCTGTCCACACACCAGTGAATAGTATTGTCTGTCCACACGCCAGTGTATGGTACTGTCTGTCCACACACCAGTGAATAGTACTGTCTGTCCACACGCCAGTGTATAGTATTGTCTGTCCACACACCAGTGAATAGTACTGTCTGTCCACACGCCAGTGAATAGTATTGTCTGTCCACACACCAGTGAATAGTACTGTCTGTCCACACACCAGTGTATAGTATTGTCTGTCCACACACCAGTGAATAGTATTGTCTGTCCACACACCAGTGTATAGTACTGTCTGTCCACACACCAGTGAATAGTATTGTCTGTCCACACGCCAGTGTATAGTACTGTCTGTCCACACACCAGTGTATAGTACTGTCTGTCCACACACCAGTATATGGTACTGTCTGTCCACACACCAGTGTATAGTACTGTCTGTCCACACACCAGTATATGGTACTGTCTGTCCACACACCAGTGTATGGTACTGTCTGTCCACACACCAGTGTATAGTACTGTCTGTCCACACACCAGTATATGGTACTGTCTGTCCACACACCAGTGTATAGTACTGTCTGTCCACACTCCAGTATATGGTACTGTCTGTCCACACACCAGTGTATGGTACTGTCTGTCCACACACCGAACTTGCACACGAAAATCACTCACTACGAAAGAAAAAGACTTGGCAGACGATGCAACATCCCCCCAATGAAAAGCAGGGGTGTCACTAGCACGTTAAGAGACCATACAATAAGTGTCAGGGGCCCGAGACTGTTCAACTGCCTCCCAGCATACATAAGGGGGATTACCAACAGACCCCTGGCAGTCTTAAAGCTGGCACTGGACAAGCACCTCAAGTCGGTTCCTGATCAGCCGGGCTGTGGCTCGTACGTTGGTTTGCGTGCAGCCAGCAGTAACAGCCTGGTTGATCAGGCTCTGATCCACCAGGAGGCCTGGTCACAGACCGGGCCGCGGGGGCGTTGACCCCCGAAACTCTCTCCAGGTAAACTCCAGGTAAACACCAGTGTATGGTACTGTCTGTCCACACACCAGTGTATGGTACTGTCTGTCCACACACCAGTGTATGGTAATGTCTGCCCACACACCAGTGTATAGTACTGTCTGTCCACACACCAGTGTATGGTACTGTCTGTCCACACACCAGTGTATGGTAATGTCTGTCCACACACCAGTGTATAGTACTGTCTGTCCACACACCAGTGTATGGTACTGTCTGTCCACACACCAGTGTATGGTACTGTCTGTCCACACACCAGTGTATAGTACTGTCTGTCCACACACCAGTGTATGGTACTATATGTCCACACACCAGTGTATAGTATTGTCTGTCCACACACCAGTGCATGGTACTGTATGTCCACACACCAGTGTATGGTACCGTCTGTAGACACACCAGTGTATGGTACTGTCTGTTCACTCACCAGTGTTTGGTATTGTCTGTCTACACACCGGTGTATGGTTCTGTCTGTCCACACACCAGTGTATAGAACTGTCTGTCCACACACCAGTGTATAGTACTGTCTGTCCACACACCAGTGTATGGTACTGTCTGTCCACACGCCAGTGTATAGTACTGTCTGTCCACACAGCAGTGTATGGTACTGTCTGTCAACACATCAGTGCATGGTACTGTCTGTCCACACACCAGTGTATAGTACTGTCCACACACCAGTATATAGTACTGTCTGTCCACACACCAGTGTATAGTACTGTCTGTCCACACACCAGTGTATGGTACTGTCTGTCCACACACCAGTGTATAGTACTGTTTGCCCACACACCAGTGTATGGTACTGTCTGTCCATACACCAGTGTGTAGCTCCTGTCTGTCCATACACCAGTGTGTAGCTCCTGTCTGTCCATACACCAGTGTGTAGCTCCTGTCTGTCCATACACCAGTGTGTAGCTCCTGTCTGTCCATACACCAGTGTGTAGCTCCTGTCTGTCCACACACCAGTGTATGGTACTGTCTGTCCACACACCAGTGTATGGTACTGTCTGTCCACACACCAGTGTATAGAGCTGTCTGTCCACGCACCAGTGTATGGTACTGTCTGTCCATACACCAGTGTATAGTACTGTCTGTCCACACACCAGTGTATGGTACTGTCTGTCCACTCACCAGTGTATAGTACTGTCTGTCCACACACCAGTGTATGGTGCTGTCTGTCCACACACCAGTGTATAGTACTGTCTGCCCACACACCAGTGTATGGTACTGTCTGTCCACACACCAGTGTATGGTACTGTCTGTCCACACACCAGTGTATAGAGCTGTCTGTCCACACACCAGTGTATAGTACTGTCTGCCCACACACCAGTGTATGGTACTGTCTGTCCACACACCAGTGTATGGTACTGTCAGTCCACACACCAGTGTATAGAACTGTCTGTCCACATAGCAGTGTATGGTACTGTCTGTCCACACACCAGTGCATGGTACTGTCTGTCCACACACCAGTGTATGGTACTGTCTGTCCACACACCAGTGCATGGTACTGTCTGTCCACACACCAGTGCATGGTACTGTCTGTCCACACACCAGTGCATGGTACTGTCTGTCCACACACCAGTGTATGGTACTGTCTGTCCACACACCAGTGCATGGTACTGTCTGTCCACACACCAGTGCATGGTACTGTCTGTCCACACACCAGTGTATGGTACTGTCTGTCCACACACCAGTGCATGGTACTGTCTGTCCACACACCAGTGCATGGTACTGTCTGTCCACACACCACTGCATGGTACTGTCTGTTCACACACCAGTGCATGGTACTGTCTGTCCACACACCAGTGTATGGTACTGTCTGTCCACACACCAGTGCATGGTACTGTCTGTCCACACACCAGTGTATGGTACTGTCTGTCCACACACCAGTGCATGGTACTGTCTGTTCACACACCAGTGCATGGTACTGTCTGTCCACACACCAGTGCATGGTACTGTCTGTCCACACACCACTGCATGGTACTGTCTGTTCACACACCAGTGCATGGTACTGTCTGTCCACACACCAGTGCATGATACTGTCTGTCCACACACCAGTGTATAGAACTGTCTGTCCACACGCCATATGTATGGTACTGTCTGTCCACACACCAGTGTTTGGCACTGTCTTGCCCACACACCAGTGTATGGTGCTGTCTGTCCACACACCAGTGTATGGTACTGTCTGTCCACACACCAATGTATGGTACTGTCTGTCCACACACCAGTGCATGGTACTGTCTGTCCACACACCAGTGTATGGTACTGTCTGTCCACACACCAGTGTATGGCACTGTCTGTCCACACACCAGTGTATGGTACTGTCTGTCCACACACCAGTGTATGGCACTGTCTGTCCACACACCAGTGTATGGCACTGTCTGTCCACACACCAGTGTATGGCACTGTCTGTCCACACACCAGTGTATGGCACTGTCTGTCCACACACCAGTGTATGGTACTGTCTGTCCACACACCAGTGTATGGCACTGTCTGTCCACACACCAGTGTATGGCACTGTCTGTCCACACACCAATGTATGGTACTGTCTGTCCACACACCAGTGCATGGTACTGTCTGTCCACACACCAGTGTATGGTACTGTCTGTCCACACACCAGTGTATGGCACTGTCTGTCCACACACCAGTGTATGGCACTCTCTTGCCCACACACTTGACATTTGATGACATTAACAACTCTATACAAAACATTCTACCAGAGATATAACGTAGCCTCAGTCCAGCGGTAACAACATCTTGCAATCTTGCTACTTTATAAATATGTTTAACTTGACACATTTCATTATAATGGACAATTAGTCTGTTAGTTCCTATTTGTTCTGTTCTTTTTTCTTCAAACTCGTTTGTCAACTCTTTCTGATAATGTTTTTAATCTATGTAAGAAATCAAAATTACATTCAGCATTCTTTGATTGTTATGCTGCTGGAGGCCTATGTCAGAGGGATTCCATAAAAGGCCTAGCTACATTTTTTGTCAAGTCGGCCGTCTCCCACTTAGGCAGGGTGACCCAAAAAGAAAGAAAATCCTAGCTACATACACAAGCATATTACATTCAGGTAACTGGCTGTTTATAGCAACTAAGGAGAAAAGAGTCATTTATAATTGAGGGGAAATATAGACACAATCCCGTGACTGGAACAATACACAAATAACTTTGGAATAGGAGGGAGAAAAGCTTTTGACGAAGTTCCGTTCCATCTTGACCGTTCATAAGTCGTTATAAGCATTCTCTCTCCTATGTGCGGGTTGAGTGCCGTTGCAATTACACTGTGTACAGTGTAGTTTGCACAAGCTTGAGAGAAACAAGTATGGTAAACAGCTCAGTTTGTCAGGTGAAAGCCTCGATATTAAGTCTCGAACACCTGTGTTGGACAGTGGCATTCATTATGCAATAATCGCGAACAAGCGAAACAAGATACAAAACAACTCTTATGGTTGTCTTACACCTCAGTTTTATAGTGTTATCAGGATGGTCACGATAACAGCACTTCTTCCCCTTCCACTGTCAAGGTTAAGACAGCCATCAGCGTAGATAGGATATGTGGTTTTAGTTTGTTAAAGGCCATGTATTCGCTCCAGAGCACTGAGTTTAGAAAGAAGTCGAAGTTGAGAATTGTACATGATTCGTTTCTTGGGAGGATCGGTGGGAATGGTGATATCAGAAACTGTTATCTGCCTGGTTGGCTGATAACAACCTCACAGTGGGATTAAAACATTGATCATCAGGCTTTAGTTTTAGCCCAGAAGCCTAATTCGTCCATCTAATATTTATTTTGGTCACAGGACAACCAAGAATAATTCTCACAGCTTCATTTTGTACTTCTCTCAAGTGATTTAATGTTTTTTTTTTCCTGATAGGAGGCCTGGTCACAGACCGGGCAGCGGAGGCGTTTATCCCCAAAACCCTCTCCAGGTATACTCCAGGTATACATGTATATGGTAATCTATCAGTAATCTTGTGTACGCTAAATACATAATTCTGGCAATTCAATTTGCACCATAGTTATGACTGCAGGGGGAGTTCCTCAGACCCGTGTTGTTTGATGTTCTGATGAACACAGTGGCCAAAATGGAGTGGTTCATGAAGGGTATGCTGACTGAACTTTATTAATATTGATTTATTTAATATTCAGATGTTTTATAAGCCTCTTTGAGTTCACAAAAGGCTGCTCATCGGAAAATAAGTGCTAATAATCGATAGATGACAACCAACAAAACAGAAATTGGTAATAATGGTAGAATTACCGACAGAATGTGAGGTAAATAGTCACAGATGCAACTTAAGTGACATTTTGCTAATGCAATGTTTCGCTCTCCAGGAGAGTGAAATGTTGCTACAGTAAAATGTCACATTAGTTCCATCTGTGACCATTTACCCAACGAAACTATACTGTATAATTATATAAGAAAAAACATGAAGCAAATGCACCGGTTAATCAAAATACCAGAAGCAGCAAAAAATACCTCACGAAATCGTAATAACGCGACTATAGAAAAATCACGAACGGACCACGCCCTGGGTTCGAGCCCCAGCCGTTCCGTGATTTTTCCGGCAAAAAATATTTAGAGACAAGAGAGGATCATTGCCCACTAAGTACAGTAGAAAAAAATACACAATTCAATCAGAAGGGAAGGAATAAAGGGGAAAAAAACCCACAAGGAACAACCCACAGGACGGTACCCAAAACTGGGTCCAGGTCATAACCTAGAGGATAAAAACAGAAATTTATTGGAGAATTTGAGTGTTCCAACGAGGCACAGTCAACAGATGTAATGTAAACATTGAGCCGGAATCGGAAAACGAAGGAATCGGGAAAACGAAGGAATCGGGAAACGGTAGCTAGAGTAAGAGTGACATTTATACTCGGTCTGATGAAATGAGAGAACAGTATTAATGTTGGTAGAATTACCGGCAATGTGTTAGATAAAAGGACACAAGTGCAACTCATGATACATTTTATCGTGGCAACGTTTCGCTCTCCAGGAGCCACAATAAAATGTCCCATTAGTTGCATTTGTGTCTTTATACCTAACAAGTGAGAGAATAGTTCCAGATCCAAGAATCAACATCCTCTGGACATATCCAGGACCCTAAAACAAAATATCATTGAACATCAATGTGCTCATCAATTAACGCTTGTACTATACACTACAACACCATTAATCATCTCATGAATTTCCAAGAGGCCAAAATGTCATCGAGGAACCACACTTACTTCATATTATTTGGAATTTCGTTTCATCACTACCACTAACACTATCACTCAAAACAGGCAGCTTCATAATCTCTAAACAAACTGGTCAAACACATTCTGCTTACATATATTTAAAATGATCAGGATCTGAGAGCAGGAATTCAGTCACTGAAGGTGAATGACCTGTCCAGTATGGGCCAACAGGCCTATAGAAGTGTTCCTCCTGTCTTATATTCTTAAGGTGACCAACTTGTGCTACTAGGTCAGCCGCCGTGCTCATTCCTTAAGTGAATGTGACCTGGCCTAACTAGGTTAGGGCATTGGCTAAAGCCGGTAGGAGACTTGGACCTGCCATGCATGAGCCAGTAGGCCTGCTGCAGTGTTCCTTCTTTCTTATGTTCTTATCCATAGTGCCACTGTGAACGTATGTGAGAGTGAGTGGAACGTGAGCAGTGGTACACTCCACCTATCACTGCTCCACCTCCACCTCCACTTCGGTCAAGATTGATGTACTGAGCACATCGACTCAAGGCTGAGGGACTGATTGCCTCAAACTCTTCTTCTTATTCCACCTTTTTTTGCATTGGACTGGAGAAGCCACTGTGTGGCGAAACGTTTCCAGAATAAAGTTTCCCAAATGTTGCAAAAGTGTCTCATTTATCCCTCCCAGTGCTTACTCCAGTGGTTACTTCCAGTGGTTACTCCAGTGATTACTCCAGTGGTTACTTCCAGTGGTTACTCTAATGATTACTCCAGTGGTTACTTTCAGTGGCCACTCCAGTGGTCACTTCTGCCTTCGCTATTCACATACCCTCTGGAACACTTGTGAGTGTTTGGAACACTTGTGTCCGGAGCACCTGTGAGTGTTTGGAATATTTGTGTTCGGAACACTTGTGTCTGGAACACTTGTAAGTGCCTGGAACACTATTGAGTGTCTAGAACACTTATGTCTGGAACACTTGTGTCTGGAACACTTGTAAGTGCCTGGAACACTATTGAGTGTCTAGAACACTTATGTCTGGAACACTATTGAGTGTCTGGAACACTTGTAAGTGCCTGGAACACTATTGAGTGTCTAGAACACTTATGTCTGGAACACTTGTGTCTGGAACACTTGTAAGTGCCTGGAACACTATTGAGTGTCTAGAACACTTATGTCTGGAACACTTGTGTCTGGAACACTTGTAAGTGCCTGGAACACTATTGAGTGTCTAGAACACTTATGTCTGGAACACTTGTGTCTGGAACACTTGTAAGTGCCTGGAACACTATTGAGTGTCTAGAACACTTATGTCTGGAACACTATTGAGTGTCTGGAACACTTGTAAGTGCCTGGAACACTATTGAGTGTCTAGAACACTTATGTCTGGAACACTTATGTCTGGAACACTTGTGTCTGGAACACTTGTAAGTGCCTGGAACACTATTGAGTGTCTAGAACACTTATGTCTGGAACACTTGTGTCTGGAACACTTGTAAGTGCCTGGAACACTATTGAGTGTCTAGAACACTTATGTCTGGAACACTATTGAGTGTCTGGAACACTTGTAAGTGCCTGGAACACTATTGAGTGTCTAGAACACTTATGTCTGGAACACTTGTGAGTGCAGCAGGAGCAACAGTAGCAGCAAATGTAACATCAGCATCAACAACAACAACAGCATCAACACCAACATGATCTAACATGCACTAAAGCCTGGCACTAACCTCGCCTCATCCTTCACTCACCTTGCCTTTAATAACGCTCATACCTCATACTCTTCCCCCAAACTTTCCTGCTTCTTTACGACACTTATTGCTTTTGTTTACGATTTTTTAAACGGGTTTTATGACACTTCTTAAATTTGTTTTGCTTTCGTCTCTCTACCAAGTTCCTCTTCTGTCATGTAATGAATATGGAAAAAAATGGAAGGATGCCGTGCTGTGACTTATTTTAGAAATTCTTCAACTCGCATAGTCCTGGTAGAATTCCCTGAAGACTGAGTGAGGAGCTAGACTATTGCTATCTGCAGCTCGCAGACCCGGCACAGTTCAGTTGAACACGCACCTCTTGAAGAAAGAGGTATTTTTAATCAACAGTATTTCTGGTATTGCACCTGAGTCCCCGTGATAGTGATTATTATTATTATTATTATTATTATTATTATTATTATTATTATTATTATTATTATTATTATTATTATTGTTATTATTATTGTTATTGTTATTGTTATTATTATTATTATTATTATTATTATTATTATTATTATTATTATTATTATTATTGTTGTTATTATTGTTATTGTTATTGTTATTGTTATTATTATTATTATTATTATTATTATTATTATTATTATTGTTATTATTGTTATTGTTATTGTTATTGTTATTGTTATTGTTATTATTATTATTATTATTATTATTATTATTATTATTGTTGTTATTGTTATTATTATTATTATTATTATTATTATTATTATTATTATTATTATTATTATTATTATTATTATTGTTATTATTATTGTTATTGTTATTATTATTATTATTATTATTATTATTATTATTATTATTATTATTATTATTATTATTATTGTTATTGTTATTATTATTATTATTATTATTATTATTATTATTATTATTATTATTATTATTATTATTATTATTACTATTATTATTATTATTATTATGGGAGAGTGCTAAGCCCGTAGGGATAATACAGCCCATGTGGAGAGGGGGGGGTGGAAGGTATTCAGGCTTAGTTCAGGGAACTGGAATAAAGATCCAATTCCCTAGATCAAGAGTCTCTCACCAGCGTCAAAGAACCTCCCTTGAAGGGCCGTACTAGTGGAATGTGTACTCGGAAAAATGTGTACTCGGCGAAATGTGTACTCAGTAAAAGTCGTCGACAGATGCAGTATAAAATCATCTTGTTATGGAGGGAGGCTCCTTGGATGCTGGTGAGGGGCTCTTGATTCAAGGAATTAGATCTAGTCTTCCCTTCCTTGGATCGAACCTGGATGTCTCCCATTCTCCCAGGCGCTGTATAAACTCTCTTAATTTATTGCTTCTCCGTTACTATATTAATAATAATAATAATAATAATAATAATAATAATAATAATAATAATAATGATAATAATAATAATAATAATAATAATAATAATAATAATAATAATAATAATAATAATAAAATAATAATGATAATAATAATAATAATAATAATAATAATAATAATAATAATAATAATAATAATAATAAAAATAATAATGATAATAATAATAATAATAATAATAATAATAATAATAATAATAATAATAATAATAATAATAATAATAATAATAATAATAATAATAATAATATAATAATAATAATAATAATAATAATAATAATAATAATAACAATAATAATAATAATAATAATAATAATAATAATAATGATAATAATAATAATAATAATAATAATAATAATAATAATAATAATAATAATAATAAAAATAATAATGATAATAAAAATAATAATAATAATCATAATAATAATAATAATAATAATAATAATGATAATTTAATAATAATAATAATAATCAAAATAATAATAATAATAATGATAATAATAATAATAATAATAATGATAATAATAATAATAATAATAATAATAATAATAATAATAATAATGATAATAATAATAATAATAATAATAATAATAATAATAATAATAATAATAATAATAATAATAATAATTAAATAGAGAAAAAAATCTGCATTTTTTTCATTTATTCAACATTTCAGCCTAAAACGTTTTCAAAACCTGTATCTTAAACAGCCGGACGGGATTTTTTTTACGTATTTACATCATCTGTAAATACGTAAAAAATTCCCGTCTATGTTTTGAAAAGGTTTTAGGTTGTAATGTTAAATAAATGAAAAAAATTCAGATTTTTTTTCTTTTTAATTATTATTATTATTATTATTATTATTATTATTATTATTATTATTATTATTATTATTATTATTATTATTATTATTATTATTATTATTATTATTATTATTATTATTTTTATTATTATTATTATTATTATTATTATTATTATTATTATTATTATTGTTATTGTTATTATTATTATTATTATTATTATTATTATTATTATTATTATTATTATTATTATTATTATTATTATTATTATTATTATTATTATTATTATTATTATTATTATTATTGTTATTATTATTATTATTATTATTATTATTATTATTATTATTATTATTATTATTATTATTATTATTATTATTATTATTATAGTAACGGAGAAGCAATAAGTAATAAAGTTTTACTTTTGTTTATGTTAAATAAAATTTAACGTCTTCTGAAAAGGGTAAACAACAGAAGGCCAGAGGTTATTTTACAGCTTTATACATCATTAGTAAGGCCTCACCTAGATTATGCAGCTCAGTTCTGGTCTCCATATTACAGAATGGATGTAAATTCGCTAGAAAATATCCAGCGTAGGATGACTAAATTAATACATAGCATTAGAAATCTTCCGTATGAGGAACGATTGAAGACTCTTAAACTACATTCACTTGTAAGACGAAGAATGAGGGGAGAGATGATGGAAGTAAATGGTATAAAATACTGACACAATGGAAATATAAACACATATGCAGTATAATGTGATCCTTTGTTGACAACGTTTCGCCCACACAGTGGGCTTTTTCAAGTCACAAACAGATGTACCTTCCACCCCAGGTAGATCTGTTTGTGACTTGAAAAAGCCCACTTTATGGGCGAAACGTTGTCAATAAAGGATCACATTATACTGCATGTGTTTATATTTGCAGGGGAAACACGATCGAAGTGTATAAGTGAAAGATGGGTATTAACAAAGAGGATATAAATAAGGTTTTGAGGATATCACTTCAAGAAAGAACCCGCAATTATGGATTCAAATTGGATAAGTTTAGATTTCGAAAGGATATAGGAAAGTATTGGTTTGGAAATAGGGTAATTGATGAGTGGAACAGTCTGCCTAGTAGGGTTATTGAAGCTAAAACGTTGGGTAGTTTCAAATTTTGGTTGAATAAATACATGAGTGAGAATGGTTGGATTTGACTGAGACTTACATAATGAGTAAATAGAATCATCAAAACTCATTTCTTGGGTAGCATTGAAATTTGGATTGGGCAAATATTTTGTTAGTGGGATGGTTTGTAAAAGACCTGCCTAGTATGGGCCAACAGGCCTGCTGCAGTGTTCCTCCTTTCTTATGTTCTCATGACTAATTTTTGTTTATGTCAAACATATTTTAGACAAAAGATCAATGTTAAACTTCATGTTATTTTGATATTTAGAGTCACAAGAAAGAGTATCTCTAAATTTAAAAGAATGAACATTGATAATTATCAATGTTCAGTCTGTTATACCCGTATAAACCCTGGTACTAGATGCAGAGAAATTGGTTTAGGAAGACGCGTGAGCTAAAGTAAGACATAATTATTAGAAAACGTTTCGGTCCTGAGACCTTGATCCTTGTGTTTGCTGATCAGCCTTCTTAAAGCAATGATAATCACGCACAGGGAACGTCGTTACTTCCAAGACCCAGAGAACCACACGTTCGTTATAACCAATGTGTGGTTCTCCGAGTCTGTTTCTTAACCAAGTCATGGCACGGTGGGCAGTATTCTGTACTGGTACTGCTTGTAAAAGCAGTGAGGGAGACAAACACTGGTCACAAACATGGGTAACATTAAGGAAACAGCCGCTCCACTCATACTCGGGTCAGGAAACAATTGTCCCGTTTCCTGACGAATGTTACCTCATGACTCAAGAAATCGTAATGACACGATTGCAAACAAACCATACCCCCGGCCGGGATTGAACCCGCGGTCATAGAGTCTCAAAACTCCAGCCCGTCGCGTTAGCCACTAGACCAGCTAGCCACAATAAGATTCATCCAACTAGGTATATTTCTACACCATAGGAAGGTTAGCACAGGCACCTCTGTGACCACAAATGCAAGTTTTTACAGACGAATCTCCAGCTAGCGTGGCCGTGACGAACTCTAGCTCAAGTCCTTCACTGCCGTCAACATGACTCATGTTGACGGCAGTGAAGGGACTTGTACACATTGACAAAGAAGAAGGAAATCATTCTCTACCCAGATACAAGTAGGTACTATGCCTCTTATAAAAAGATATTTAATTTACCATAGAAAAAATTATCTCAGTCCCCGATCCTCTGCAGCCTGATCCAATTCTCTCTTTCGCTGTGGTCATTATTCTTTCCATTCCTCCTACCCGTCTCGTCTGGCCTCTCCCTCACCCCTTCCTCCCTCCCTCTTACCCCTCGTCCATCTACATTGATTGGCACTTCATCACTGCCTCGCGGAATGAGACCTACTGATTAGCTCATTTCATACCAGAGTTATTTGTCCCGACTTTACTAGTGGTGAATGCGATGACCGTGATAAGAGATTTGTCCTTTAGAGTTGGATGAGAAACCTGCGTGTATGAGGGAGAAGGGACAAATACAGGGAGTAGGAATAAGGTAAGAGAAGTCGAGAGAACACATATTTTGTTAAGGAAGGCTGTGAAATGCCCTAAAGTATGAAAACTCTTAACTCGTAAACAAAAAAAATCCGTCTGCATAACGCTGGATCCAGACAGCTAGTAGCTTGTTGTGGTGCTGGCGACCTGTTGTCTACGATAATTTGATGAATATAAAACAATAAGTGGCATTTCAAAATATCAGTGAAATTCGATACGTAAAATTCCATAAAAACTGATTTTAGTTGCCATTTTGGCAACTAAAAACTGATTTTAGTTGCCATTTTGGCAACTAAAAACTGATTTTAGTTGCCATTTTGGCAACTAAAATCTTCAGCTAGTACTGCAGTTAAACCACATCCTAGTAATCGATTCTACATAATTTCCTATGTTTTTTTTTTGGTAAGCTGCGTCGATGTCTGAGCACCGAGTGTGTGTACGTCAAGCAGCTCCCGAGGCCATGTTGACCACTGGGAAGACACCAAGAAGAGTCGACAAAGTGTCTTGGCCACTTACCTTTATTACACCATCTCCTCACCCTTCCACCCATCCCTCCTTCATGTTCCATCGTTACCTGGAAATATAAACACATATGCAGTATAATGTGATCCTTTATTGACAACGTTTTGCCCACACAGTGGGCTTTTTCAAGTCACAAACAGATCTACCTGGGGTGGAAGGTACGTGAGTATTTATAGTCAGGTTCAGAATGCTGAATGACTATAAATACTCACGTACCTTCCACCCCAGGTAGATCTGTTTGTGACTTGAAAAAGCCCACTGTGTGGGCGAAACGTTGTCAATAAAGGATCACATTATACTGCATATGTGTTTATATTTCCATTGTGTCGATATTTTATACCATTTATTTCCATCCTTACCTATCCTTCCTTCCCCAGCTTACCAAAGCTCTGGTTCTAGTAGCAGAACTTAGCATGTATTGAAAAGGGATGCGGTTAGCGTGTACAGTTGGAAGAGAGATGTAAATAAAGAGGCGATGGAGACATATAACAAAGACGGAACTAAGAACAACATAAGAATATAGTTAATCATTTTAAATCCAGACAGAATATAGGCAGGCACTGATTTATTAAAGGTGGGAAATAATCTAGATGGGATATAGGTAATCAAGTATTTATCAAAAGTGGGAAATAATCCAGATGGGATACAGGTAATCAAGGATTTATCAAAAGTGGGAAATAATCCAGATGGGATACAGGTAATCAAGGATTTATCGAAAGTGGGAAATAATCCAGATGGGATACAGGTAATCAAGGATTTATCAAAAGTGGGAAATAATCCAGATGGGATACAGGCAATCAAGGGTTTATCAAAAGTGGGAAATAATCCAGATGGGATACAGGTAATCAAGGATTTATCAAAAGTGGGAAATAATCCAGATGGGATACAGGTAATCAAGGATTTATCAAAAGTGGGAAATAATCCAGATGGGATACAGGTAATCAAGGATTTATCAAAAGTAGGAAATAATCCAGATGGGATACAGGTAATCAAGGATTTATCAAAAGTAGGAAATAATCCAGATGGGATACAGGTAATCAAGGATTTATCAAAAGTGGGAAATAATCCAGATGGGATACAGGTAATCAAGGATTTATCAAAAGTGGGAAATAATCCAGATGGGATACAGGTAATCAAGGATTTATCAAAAGTGGGAAATAATCCAGATGGGATACAGGTAATCAAGGATTTATCAAAAGTAGGAAATAATCCAGATGGGATACAGGTAATCAAGGATTTATCAAAAGTGGGAAATAATCCAGATGGGATACAGGTAATCAAGGATTTATCAAAAGTGGGAAATAATCCAGATGGGATACAGGTAATCAAGGATTTATCAAAAGTGGGAAATAATCCAGATGGGATACAGGTAATTAAGGATTTATCAAAAGTGGTAGAGAGGAGGTGAAGGAACTACTAATCAGACTGAACTTTAAAATCATGAATTAACAAACACTATGAAAACTGTTGTTTCTTAACTTTCTCACCCTCCATCTGCCACTTCCAGATAAGAAACTTTTGTTATTGTTGCCATATAACCTTGGTCGTTGTTGCAACTCTTAAGAAAAAAAGGTAAACTTGTTGGACCACAATAATTACGTTCTAATCTCCCGGGAGTTCCGTCACTAATGCATCAACTAAGGCAGAGTCTCCCTTCTGAATAACAAATATCTTCTCGTATTTAGCTTGGAAACAATGTTAAAACATCTGCCACCCTTCAATAAATCCTCAGATATGTGTAAGAGCGTCAATGGGATTATCATTAGTAATCAGAGACGCCTTTGGAAACTAATCGAATTTATTTTTGGTGAACGAACAGGAAGAGACTTAAGTCATCATGATTCACTAAATCGTAATGACACTATTGCAAACAAACCATGCCACGGGTGGGGTTTGAACCCGCGATCAGAGTCACAAAACTCCAGACGGTCGCGTCATTACGATTTCGTGAGTCATGTTGACTGCTTTGAGGGGACTTGAGCTAGAGTTCGTCACGGCCACGCTAGCTGGAGATTCGTCTGTAAAAATTGCATTTGTGGTCACAGTGGTGCCTATACTAACCTTCCTATAGTGTAGAAATATACATATTTGGATGATTCATATTGTAGCTAGCTGGCCCAGTGGCTAACGCGTCGGTCTGGAGTTTTGTGACTCTCTGATCGCGGGTTCTAACCCAACTCGTTATTACGGAGTATTGTATTAAAATATTTACATATAAAATAACGCTCCATACATAATGTCATTTTCCGTGTAGTATACTGAAACCGGACGTGTATTATTCCCTGAAAGTAAACGCGTTTTATTCGTGTCAGTGAGGCAGTGACCAGGACAGGAGCAGATGAGAGGTGTGTTTAGTCCAGTACGTGTAGGAAGGCGGCTGCTGGGGGAAGTAGTCATTGGTTGATCCTAGTTTGAGTAGGTGTTTTTGGTAAGTTTTTTTTAGAGTATAACATAGGTGTTTGTATTTAAGTGCTCTCATGTTTATTTGTAAAGCTCCAGTATGCAGAGGCCTGTGTTTTGGAGAGTATTAACGTTGCCACTGTAGGTTAAGTCGTCAAGACCAAGAAGACTGTACCATGAGTGGAATATTATGGTCCATCCCCCAGCCTGGGTGTCTTTATTGTTGAAACGTTTCGCCTACCTGGCAGGCTTCTTCAGTAAAATGCAGAGGAGATTGTAGTGTGGGTCATGACTTGAGTCTAAACTCGAGACCTAAGTCATTAGGAAAGTCATGACTTACGTTTTAACTCAAGATTTAAGTCATGACTTAACATTTTTTTTTAACTCATGACTTGAGATTTAGCTAATATTGTTTATTTATTTTTTTCTCAACTTTCTACCCTCTCCACTCCTCCCCTCTACTCTACTCTCTCTCTCCTCCCTCTCCTCTCCTCTCCACTCCACTCCTCTCCACTCCTCTCCTCTCTCTCCTTCCTCTTCCCTCGTAATTCTCACTCCTGTCAACTCTCTCACCCCATCCATGTCTCTTCTCTCCCGTCCCTTCAGTTCTCTTCTCTGTCACCCCTCTCTCCTCACCACTCTTCCCTCGCTGCCCTCACTTCCTCCACCCACTCAACTAACCCCTCTCCTATAACATCAGTTCCTTCACCCTCTCAACTAACCTCTCTTCTTTAACCCATCTCACACTAACCTCTCTTCTCTTTCTATTCTCATTCTCTCTCTCTCTCTCTCTCTCTCTCTCTCTCTCTCTCTCTCTCTCTCTCTCTCTCTCTCTCTCTCTCTCTCTCTCTCTCTCTCTCTCTCTCTCTCTCTCTCTCTCTCTCTCTCTCTCTCCTGCTTCATCCTCCCTCCCCTTATCCTCTAATCCCTCCTACATTAATCCCTTTATGGATACAGCAGCACTCCCCTTCTTATCCCATTAAAGGAGGGGAAGCATCCATTTATTTCCCCTTTAATCCTATTGTGGAGACAGCATTCCCCTCCCCTCTTCTCATAATGGGAGACAGCATCCCCTCACCTCATAATGAGATAGACAGCATCCCCATCCATTCATCTCGTGATGGGATAGATAACGTCTCCCTTCCCTTATCTTATAATAGGGGAGGCAGCATCCCCGTCCCCTCATAATGGGGAGGCATCATTCCCCATCCCCTTATCTCATAACAGGAGAGACAGCACCCCCATACCCATATCTCACAATAGGAGAGGTATCATCCCACATCCCCTCATCTAATAACAGGGGAGGCAGCATCCCCCATCCTCTCATCTTATAACAGGGGAGGCAGCATCCCCCCCTTCCCTCCTCTCATCTTCCTCCTCGTCAGTCGTGTTAGTTCCCAAATCATCCTAATTGATTGTCGATTTTTGATTCCCGTCGTTCTCCCTCTCTCTCCAGATCTCTTTCAATTGTCAAGGCTTTTCGGTGAGTTGCGAGTGTTTCCAGGGTCGGATCTTTGGTGGGCAGGTGGGTGGGTTGGTGGGCAGGTAAGTGTTTGGTTGATTGGTTTGGTGGTGCGCATTTTGGCGGTGGGTGTTGGGTGAGTGGATACATAGGTCCGTAAATATACGGATGGGGGATGTATCTGCGTACTCACCTATTTGTGGTTACAGGGGTCGATTCACACCTCCTGGGAGGATTTGTGTGTATGCTTAGATGGGCGGATGCACATGAGGGTTGGCTGATATACGGGGTCTGTACGTAATCGTATTTTCGGGTAGGTGGGTTAGTGAGAATTATAATGATCATTAGGGTGAAGTTTCAGTTTAGTGGGCGGGTAATGTGGATAGGAGGGTAAGCGGGTTGGTGGATGAGTTGATGACAATCTTCCTTTCTTTGGTATTCTTCTCTGTAAAGCTGAGTAAGAACTTCGTTGTAAAGTCTCCCGAAAACCTACCAGACAATACGATCTCCTTCACTTCTACTCTCACCACAACACCAAAACTAAACGTGGTGTAATTATAGGCTTTTTCCTTAGTGCGCTCCGAATCTGTAGCAATGAGTTCTTGTGGAAGAATACTGTTATATTGAACAAGTATTTTCTAAACTTCACTATCCTCGTCACTTCATTAGAGACTAACGGGCATATAACATCGCCCAGACAAGACACTGCTGAGGGGAGTTACAGTGTTCTCCCCACCAACTCCGTTGCCAAGCAAATATCCAACATCTTTACCATTACCGCGTTCCAAGTATCTAACTCTATATCCACCACCATCAAGGACATCACCAGTAAGAGGCACCACAAGGTTCAGTCCTCTGCAGGGGTGTACATAATCCCTTGCAACGATTGCAACCAATTATACGTGGGCGAAACATCCAGAGACCTCAAAACACGCTTTTCAGAACACCAATAAGCAGGCAGAACGGACGATTTGAGGAATATCACTCACAAAATCATAATGACAGTGGCTAACGCGACGGTCTGGAGTTTTGAGACTCTCTGACCGCGGGTTCAAACCCCACCCATGGTATGGTTGATTTAAGGAATGTCTGTTTTACACCGAAACTTCAACAACCATTTAATAAGCTACTGAGTCACATAACTCATCGCCAGGGAAGAAGACACTCAGTGCCACATCATCTTGGAGTCATCACTCATCAGTATATCCAACACAACTTCATCGTTAGCCAATATAAAATCATACGTACTCGCCCACCATGAAGGTATTTCTCAGACCCAGCATTCTCAGTATTCTCTGCCTCATCATCACGTCACTATGCTTCCTATATTAAGTACTCTCTGCTAAGATCCGTTTGTGACTTGATAAAGCCCAGGATGTGGGCGAAACGTAGTGAAGGATCGCATTGTACTGCACTTGTGTCTATTTTCCCTTACTGCATATTATATATCTCCGTCGGTGAGTGTCTTTGGATTTGGGTTGGGTAAGTGGGTGTGTATGTACATCAGACCATAAGAACATAAGAACGAAGGAACACTGCAGCAGGTCTACTGGCCACTGAAAGGCAGGTCCAAGTCACCTACCGGTTTAATCCACTGACCCAGCCTAGTGAAGTCCAGGTCGGTCTTGGAGGTGTAGGGTGGAAGAGACGAGTGAAGTTGGTAAAAGTCTCGGAATCGACGGGGGTAGATAAGGCATGATATATCCACAAGGTAGTGGATATACAGGTGGTAAATACATACATGGGAAAGCAGGTGGAAGAATGAATATGCGAGTAGGTTAAAGCTGAGCGGATGAGCGAGGGTATGTGGGTGAAAAGGTGAATTAGATGGGTGGGTTAGTGACTGGACTGACTGTTAGTCTAGCTGGCAGGTATGCGAGAGGGTGGAGTTGACTAGACATATGCAGGCGAGAAGGCAGGCTAGGTAGATGTCTATGCAGGCGGGAATACCGGCATGTGCATGGGTTATACACGTGGATAAACAAACAGAAAAGTGAAATGGCAAATGAGAGGAAATGCTGAAGAGTAGAAGAGCAGTTACACTGGAGGATTGGTACATACTTGGGTCGTGGAGATACGCAGTGTTGATACGCTACACTGTCTCTGTGAATCTTGATGGCAGTGTTGATGCATGATACTGACACAGTGAATCTTGCAGGCAGTGTTGACACATAACACTTACACAGTGAACCTTGCAGGCAGTGTTGACACATAACACTTACACAGTGAACCTTGCAGGCAGTGTTGACACATAACACTTTCACAGTGAACCTTGCTGGCAGTGTTGACACATAACACTTACACAGTGAACCTTGCAGGCAGTGTTGACACATAACACTTACACAGTGAACCTTGCAGGCAGTGTTGACACATAACACTTACACAGTAAACCTTGCTGGCAGTGTTGACGCATAACACTTACACAGTGAACCTTGCTGGCAGTGTTGACACATAACACTTACACAGTGAACCTTGCTGGCAGTGTTGACACATAACACTTACACAGTAAACCTTGCAGGCAGTGTTGACACATAACACTTATGCAGTGAACCTTGCTGGCAGTGTTGACACATAACACTTACACAGTGAACCTTGCTGGCAGTGTTGACACATAACACTTACACAGTAAACCTTGCAGGCAGTGTTGACACATAACACTTATGCAGTGAACCTTGCTGGCAGTGTTGACACATAACACTTACACAGTGAACCTTGCTGGCAGTGTTGACACATAACACTTACACAGTGAACCTTGCTGGCAGTGTTGACACATAACACTTACACAGTGAACCTTGCTGGCAGTGTTGACACATAACACTTACACAGTGAACCTTGCAGGCAGTGTTGACACATAACACTTACACAGTGAACCTTGCAGGCTCACACAACTCTTGCGTTGCGGAAAAAAGTTTCTGGACAGTCTCTCCTGGGCAGAAATAATAGGCAACTCAGATGTAGTAACAGAGAAGTGAAGGTTATTTTCATAAATAAATTAGCGCAGCTTGTGAATAAATGGTTTGCAAAATCGACAATTTAATAACTGAGACACTAGTCTAAACTACAGACATGACTTACTTCCACTAGTGTTGGTGACTCCGCCTACTACTGCTCCATCTCGCCTCTCATCAGTATATAAGCTTCACATTAACTCAAGGCTGAGGGACTGGATATCTCCAACTCATCCCCTTATTTCACATTTTTCTGCATTGGACTGGAGAAGCCACTGTGTATCGAAACGTTTCCAGAATAAGGATTTCCAAATATTGCAAGAGTGTCTCTGTTAACAAAATTAATTACCTGTACTTTGTGTGTATCTATATAAAAATAGATTTACAAATGTAAATATGAATTAATTGCCACTCGGATATTATCTCCAGTATTATAAAAGCATGAAAATTATTTACAAAAGTGACGGAATATATTGTAGAGGAAGAGTGATGATTGTTAACATCAGTCACATCGACTCACCTGAACCATAATTATGTTGGACGACTTGGTTGATCAAATAATATATATATATATATATATATATATATATATATATATATATATATATATATATATATATATATATATATATATATATATATATATATATATATATATATACACATTATTGCAACCAAAAATAGGTGAGTACACACACACTCAGATGCTAAGTCCCAGTATTGTTTGCAACAAGTTGACACTGCTCGTGGAGAACGAAATGTTGCCACAATTAAATGTCACATTAGTTGCTCATGTATTCTCTTTACGTAATATATTGTCGGTAATTATACTAACATTATTACACGATTATTTTGCACGGAGGAAAGAAAAAACCTTAAGGTTCATTCACCTCTCTAATCTCTAATTTTCGATATTTCGTCTGCAACCTCATGAAAATGGCCCTTAAACGGCCTCATAAAAAAAGTCTTAAATGTTTACATGTGAATTTAGTCGATCTTAGGCCTAATTTAAAAAAAATGAATTTTCAGCATCTCTGTGTATTTGTGTGTGTACTCACCTATATGTACTAACTTATATGTGGTTGCATATGTCGATTCACAGTTCTTGGCCCCGCTTCTTCGCTAGGTCACTCTCTCCTCGTTCATACAACTTGTCTCCTCTACTTCACTCTCCAGATTATTCCCCCTCCTGACATCTCTAAGGCTAAAGAAATACTTCCTAATATCCCCATGGCTCATACGAGTTTTGAACTTCCAGTTGTGACCTCTGGTTCCTCTGTCCCATCTTTGAAACATTCTAGTTCTGTCCACCTTGTCAATTCCTCTCAGTATTTTATATGTCATTATTATGTCCCCCCTACCTCTCCTATCCTCCAGTGTCGTCAGATCGGTTTCCTTTAACCTCTCCTCATAAGACATACCACTTAGCTCCGGGACTAGTCTTGTTGCAAATCTTTGCACTTTCTCTAATTTCTTGATTCATAGATTTGCCAGGAGCCCATATGCTGCAGCAGTTATTTTGCTGATGTGCGCCTCAGGAGATGTGTTCGGTACTATACTCACCCTAAGATCCTTTTCCTTTAGTGATGTTTGCTAGCCTGTACTCTGCGGCCTTGTTTGCCCTTCTCTAATTTTCATGACTCTGCAAGTGGTGGCGTTAAACTCCAGGAGCCAGTTGCCTGACCAGGCTTGCAGCCCCTCCAGATCTCTTTGTAGTCCCATCTGACCCTGATCAAATTGAATTCTCTTCATTAACTTTACGTTGTCTGCAGGGATACCTCTGAGTCTATCCCTTGCGTCGTGTCATTAACACATTAGAAACAGCACCGGTCACCTGTTGAACCTCACTCTTCACAGTCGCCCACTCTGTCACCGTGTCACGTACCATGACTCATTGTTGCCTTCCTGTCAGGTATTCTCTGATCCATTGCAGTGCCTTTCCTGTTATACCCCTCCTTCAGAGTGTAGGCACTGCACTCTGAAGGAGGGGTGTTAATGTTGCAGTTTATAACTCTACTCTGGATGGAGTGAATGATGGTGAAAGTTTTTCTTTTCCGGGCCAACCTGCCTCCGTGGGAGACGGCCAATGTTATAATAAAAAATTGTGATATAAATATGTTCCAAATTTAAGGTCCTGAAGTGTGGGTAGGTAGTAGATTCACCAGTACAATCGCCCCGTCCGGGCCTGTTCCAAGAGGTGGCCCGGCCTTGGCTCCCTTACGTGGGAGTGTTTCAGATCAATGTCTGCCATGGGAGGAGGTACAAGTACCTCCTCGTCTTATGAGACGAGCTGTCCCCAGGCCTAGCCCCATTCCCTGCCCCCACGGGGCTCGGAGGAAGAAGCTAGGCACCTTGGGCTGCCACAAACCCCGTCCACACTGGGCTCGAAGAATGTGGCAGCTACATAGCAGCAGACGATGTCAGGAGGTGCAAAGACAACAAGTACTACAGGATCCTTTTGTAGCCACACCCCAGCTTTGGGCTGAAGCCCGGGCGCTGGGGAAGCTCAAGAATGTCTCTTGCTGTGAGTGTTACTGCTGCCACTTCACTTGTCCGTTGCATTCTTCTGTCCTGAAATGTGAGTTGGGGAGCTGAGGTGGTGAGCATTGAAGGAGGGACAATATTAGCTACCTATTGTTCCTAACGTCCCACCAGCCTCCGAGGTACATTCCTGTGTAGACAGCCTGTACTGTCTGCATAGACAGCCTATGCTGTCTGTCAGCTGAGTTCATATTTCGCGCCATGCTCGTGCTGCCACCTGTAGGCCTCTCAGTGGGCATGCCACTTGAAATGACTTCACCCTGCCTCTCCCTCACTTGGCACCCAGGCATCTTAGAGTCAACAAGGCCTACTCCTCTCTCCCTCTCTGTCATGGCCCCTCCGGGACTAGAGCACTAACACACTGCCTGTGTACCCAGATACTGCAAATAAAGAAAGAAGCCTCCAAAGCCTTATCATTACTCCCCATTACCAAGAACGACGCAAATAATCATTTTAGAAAAGATTGATGACAATGGTGGCTCGCAGCAAGTGTGTTTGCCCGGAGAGAGGAAGGAAGAGGAATGAAGTCATCTTTAATTCATCGTCCCATACAAGAAGCATCCATCTCTCAACGAGTTATCCTGATGTCGTGTCTGCAAGTCTCAGTATCCAGACACAGGTTAAGGTAGGATCCAGGCTGAAATTTGCCAAATTTCTTCGAGAAATATAATTGGCGTCACCTGGCACTTCGCAGCGCCCCACGCTGTTTCTCTAGTCACATGTTCAGCATCACTAGTATGTTGCTACTGTTGTTTTTCAGCTCAGTACAGCTCTTTCAGCAAGTCACAGGTGAGTTTGTGGTGATTTCTGCATCCAGTGAGTGTTTCTCCCGTGTTTGTGGGTGGAAGAGGAGGAAGTGGCCGATCCTTGTCTCACCCACGCTCACCCTACTGTATGCCACAATACACCACTCACCGTTACTCACTCCCTCTCTGCTGTTTCACTGTGAATTCTCTATGAATTCTTTGCCAGAGCTGTGTATCCGAGTACCTGAAGTCACTCGAAGCCAGGTGGATCATGAAGCCACGTAGATCTACAAGCCATGTGGGTTAAGCCAGATCCCAAGCCATGCTGTGATCTGCTGCCCGACTTCACAACGTCACCCACAATGCTGCCCGACTTCACGGTGTCTGCCTGACATTACTTCGCGATGTTACCCCCATGACATCCCTCACGACGTCACTCCAGGACGCCACCTAGAACGTCTGCTGAAGTCACCATGCTGCTGAAGTCACCTCACGATGTCACCTCATGACATCATCTCACGATGTCACCCCATGACATCACCACATGATGTCATATCGACAGTGTTAGTTTCACAGCGAGCAATTTGTTGTGTTGTCGAGAAGATTGCGAGTAGATATATGTCATGTGTTAATTAATTCCTCTCAGTTAGTGTTCTCACATGTTCGTGTATAACTTAGTGTCGATTTTTGCACAGAAAAGCGTCATTTGCTTGTAAGCCATGTTGTATCACATGTGCAGTGTGGGTGTGTGCAAGTTTTCCATGTGTCCTGTGTGGTCTTGAGCCCAGCTGTGTGTGGACCACAGGTCTGCGCCCAGACCACTGTGTAGCACCTCGTGTTACTTGTCACCCGGTGTGACCTGCACATTTGACAGCTGACATTACTCAACCCTGGTGTGAGTTAAGTGCGTCTGAGCCCCTTGTATAGTCAGTTCTTATTGTTTGCCGCTCCTGATGCCCTGCAGAATCGTACCCACTACGATTCCCATCGAGATTTGTTTCACTTCATCTCCTGACCTTCAGAGCAGTTATATGCAGAGAACCAGTCTGGGGGTGCTTAGACTAACCTCTGCTGCCATGGTGGTGCATGGCCGAGCGAATGTAGATAGCCTGTACTGTCTGCATAGACAGCCTATGCTGTCTACCAGTTAAGTTCATATTTCGTTCCATTCTCATGCATGTCACTTGAAATGACTTCACCCTGCCTCTCCCTCACTTAGCGCCCAGGCATCCTAGAGTCAACAAGGGCTACTCCTCTCTCCCTCGCGGGCATGGCTCCTCTGGGGCTAGGGCACTAACACACTGCCTGTGTACCCAGATACTGCAAATAAAGAAAAAGCCTCTGAAACCTTATCATTACTCCCCGTTACGAAGAACGTCACAAATAACCATTTTAGAAAACAGTTTCCTCAGTAAAGATTCTAATATGTTGCATAAGTGTCGCATTCTTCAAATTGTCGGTTTCATCACAGCACTGCAGGAGGCATACTGGCCCGTACAAGGCAAAAAACAGCCATTCCCAATCATATATTTGTTCAGCATTTTCCCAAAGTTTCCAAGAATTTGCCTCTGTACCTCAGGTACTAATCAAACCCAATCCCTCTTATATATCTGAATACATATAGTCTGATTCGACAGCAAGGAAACAGCTGTGCCTATCATAGTAGTTTAGAAGATGGGGCCAGGAGCTGAGTCTCGACCCTTGCTAGCTCAGCTCAGTGAGGTGGTTCAGAATGGCGTATTGTCAGTAAGGCTGATTACGAGACATGGATGCAGAGTTTTAATTAGGACGACGTGTCGTGAGAGTCAGCAAGTAACGATGGAATCAGGTTCAAAGATTATTTTGCAGCTTGCTATTTCCTTCTCTAGGCGAGTACAGTGAAGTACACACATACATTCACAATGAGACAGACATATATTACACACACACACACAGATGATAACGACGTGCAAAATATAGTGAAATTCCAAGCGTTCTCGCTTGCGCTTTTTTCAGTGGTTGATTTACATATTGTGTTACCACCTGTTTACTGTGGTCTTATTACAGCACAGGGTAACTAAGTATAAAATACTTGGAGAAATTGACAAGGTGAACAGGGCCAGAATGTTTCAGAGATGAGACACAGCAACAAGGGGACACAACTGGAAGTTGAAAACTTAGATAAGCCATTGGGATGTTAAGAAGTATTTATTCAGCCTTAGAGTTGTCAGGAAGTGGAACAATCTGGAGAGTTAAGTAGTGGAGGGAGGATTCATATACAGCTTTTTTGAAGTTTGTGACAGAACCCACTAGAGGAAAAACCTACTTGACTTGGTTCTTGCCAACAATGAATTACTAATTAAAAATCTTGAGATTTGTAGATAAATGGTTTAGAGAACCGTCAAGTTGATAAATTAAACACATGTGCAACACTTGGGTATCTTAGACAAATGAGATACCACCATGACTGCTGCACCTCTCCTGCATACAGTATATAAGCTACTTCTTCGCACATATGCTATATTCTTTTCAAGACTTATGGACTGACCAGATCGACTCAAGGCTGAGGGACTGATTACCTCAAACTCCTCCTGTTCTTCACCGTTCTCCTTTGTATGGACTGATGAAGCCACTGTGTGGTGAAACGTTTCCTCATTAAAGACACCCAAGTGTTGCACATGTGTCTAATTTACCAAACTTGAGGTTATTGATGAACTTGGAGAAAACAATCACAAACCACTCGGTTTCAATATATCAAGGAATTACCCCTGATAACTATAATCAAGTCTCTGTCCCTGACTTCATCTTGGCCGATTTCGCAGAACTGCGAAATTACCTACGTGGGTTGAACTGGAATGACCTGAATATGAGTCAGGTGGGTGTGATGGTTTCCATTATGATGATTTTCAGAGCATGGTTCTAGTTGCATAGACAATTTATGTTCCAAATAGAGAAATTGGATCAAGCAAAAATTATCCAAAATGGATAACCAATAGATTAAAACACCTCATTGGTCAAAAGAGAGGAATTTGCACTCGAATCAAAAGAGGAGAGGGGCACTTTTAGAAATCAGTATATTCAATTAAAGCGTGAAATAAAAAAGGGAATAAGAAAAGCAAAAATAGAATATGAGGTTAAAGTCACAAGGGATTTAAAGAGTAACCCTAAGGATTTCTTTCAGGTATACAGAAGCAAGGTTAGGGAAAAGATAGACCCACTCGAAAGTCACTCAGGTCAGAGTGTAGAATTTTTAACATTTATCTCCTCCTAGCTTTTACACAGGAAGATACTAGTGAAATTCAGGAAATAAACAATATTTAACTGAACGTTGATAAGCTCTGCATGATCCAAGTCACTAGTGACATGGTTCTCCAATAAATAGATAAATTTAAACCTAACAAATTTCCGGACCCTGATGGACTCTTCGCAAAGGTTTTAAAAGAATGTAAGGTGGAACTTAATGAACCCTTGGCTAGTCTTTTTATCATATCTTTACAAACTGGCATAGTAACAGATAAGTGGAAAATGGCAAATGTGATACCTATCTACAAAGAAGGTGCCAGGTCCTTAGCTTCCAACTACAGACCAATAAGCCTAACCTCCACAGTAGGAAAATTGATGGGATCTATAATTGCTGAGGCTGTACGTAGCCACCTTGAAAGACATAAATTGATTAATGAATTTCAACACGGTTTTACGAAGGTGGGTTTCTGTCTTACGAACTTACTAACTTTTTTCACTAAGGTATTTGAGGAGGTAGATCATGATAATGAATATGATATTGAGTGTATGGACTTCAGTAAGGCTTTTGACAGAGTCCCATATCAGAGACTATTGAGGAAAGTCAAGGAACAAGGAATAGGGGAAAAATTTTCTTGGGTAGAGGATAGGCAACAGAGAGTTTGCATAAAAGGGGAGAAATCAGAATGGAGTAGCGTCACAAGCGGTGTTCCGCAGGGGATCAGTTTTGGGCCCCTTATTCACAATTTACATAAACGATATAGTTGAGGGAATAAATAGCGACATAAACAAGTTTCCCGATAATCCCAAAATAGGCCGTCCAACTCATTCTGATGAGGACATTACAGTACTCCAGGAAGATCTGGAGATGCAGTTTAACATAGACAAATGCAAGCTTCTAAGCGTTGGAAAGGTAAATAACCATGTTACTTACGAACTAAATAATGTAGATCTTAATATCTCTGAATGCGAAAAAGATTTGGGAGTTGTGGTAAACAGTAATCTAAAGCCGAGACAACAGTGAGTAAGTATTCGATATAAAGCGAATAGAATTCTTAGCTTCATATCGAGAAGTATAACTAACCAGAGTCCGAAGGTTATTCTTCAACTCTATACAATGTATATCGTTGGTTAGGCCTCATTTAGATTATGCTCCACAGTTCTGATCGCCGTATTACAGATATGGTATAAATGCGCTTGAAAACGCACAAAGGAGGATGACAAAGTTGATCCCATGTATCAGAAATCTTCCCTTTGAGGATAGACTGAGGCCCTGAATCTGCACTCTCTGTGAAGTCATAGAATTAGGGGGAATATAATTGAGGTGTATAAATGGAAAAAGGGAATAATTAAAGGGACTGTGAATAATGTGCTAAAATATTAACCAAGACAGGCCTCGCAGCAATGGTTTCAAGTTGGAAAAATTCAGATTCAGGAAGGATATAGGAAAGTACTGGTTTGGTAATAGAGTTGTGGATGAGTGGAACAAACTCCCGAGTACTGTCATAGAAGCTAAAACTTTGTGTAGTTTTAAAAATAAGTTCGACAAATACGTGAGTGGGTGTGAGTTAGACCTGCCTCATATGGGCCAGTAGATCTGATTAGTTCTCCTCCTTTCTTGTATTCTTAAGAGGTATGATAAGGCTCTTGAGACAGGAAGAGAAAGGATCAAGTAACGACTAGTGAAGAGGCGGGGCCAGGAGCTATGAATCGACCTCTGCAACACATATAGGTGAATACACACACACACACACACACACACACAAACACACACACACACACACACACACACACACACACATACACACACACACACATACACACACACAAAGGGATCTGGACAGGCTGCAGACCTGGTCCAGTAATTTGCTCCTGGAGTTCAATCCCACCAAGTGCAAAGTCATGAAGATTGGGGAAAGGCAAAGAAGACCGCAGACGGAGTACAGTCTAGGGGGGCCAGAGACTACAAACCTCACTCAAGGAAAAAGATCTTGGGGTGAGAATAACACCAGGCACATCTCCTGAAGTGCACATCAACCAAACAACTGCTGCAGCATATGGGCGCCTAGCAAACCTCAGAACAGCATTCCGACATCTTAATAAGGAATCGTTCAGGACCCTGTACACCGTGTACGTTAGGCCCATATTGGAGTATGCGGCACCAGTTTGGAACCCACACCTAGCCAAGCACGTAAAGAAACTAGAGAAAGTGCAAAGGTTTGCAACAAGACTAGTCCCAGAGCTAAGAGGTATGTCCTACGAGGAGAGGTTAAGGAAATCAATCTGACGACACTGGAGGACAGGAGAGATAGGGGGGACATGATAACGGCATACAAAATACTGAGAGGAACTGACAAGGTGGACAAAGACAGGATGTTCCAGAGACTGGACACAGCAACAAGGGGACACAGTTGGAAGCTGAAGACACAGATGAATCACAGGGATGTTAGGAAGTATTTCTTCAGCCACAGAGTAGTCAGTAAGTGGAATAGTTTGGGAAGCGATGTAGTGGAGGCAGGATCCATACATAGCTTTAAGCAGAGGTATGATAAAGCTCACGGCTCAGGGAGAGTGACCTAGTAGCGATCAGTGAAGAGGCGGGGCCAGGATCTCGGACTCGACCCCTGCAACCTCAACTAGGTGAGTACACACAGACACACACATACACACACACACACACACACACACACACACACACACACACACATACACACACACACACACACACACACACACACACACACACACACACACACACACACACACACACACACACACACAGAAATCAATATATGGATCATTGTTATTCTGTTAGTGAATAAAGAGAAGGAAGAGCGGGTGGACCGGAGCAAAGGGACAAACACAGCACCGACATGCATCCTAGCATATTGTGTATATAACTATAACTTTGTTAATAAAACGCTTGAGCGAATGTTACAGTGAACATGGAGAGGGGAAATGTGTGAATGTGAGGATGTGAATGTGTGTGTGTGTGTGTGTGTGTGTGTGTGTGTGTGTGTGTGTGTGTGTGTGTGTGTGTGTGTGTGCGTGGGTGTGTGTGTGTGTGTGTGTGTGTGTGTGTGTGTGTGTGTGTGTGTGTGGGTGTGTGTGTGTGTGTACTTGCCAAGTCGTGTCTGCTGTGGTTGAGCTCCATCTTTTGGATCATGGATTACCTCCTATGTCGTAACTATTTTCTATCCTGTAGATATATGAGACACTCGTGCAACACTTGGGTATATTCATTCTGGAAACGTTTCGCCACACAGTGGCTTCCTCAGTCCAATGCAAAAGAAGCCGTGTACGAATGGTATATAATACCGACAAGATGAGAGTAAGACACATGTGCAACATCTGGGTATCTTTATTGTAGACGTTTCGCCATCCAGTGGCTTTATCAATACAAATTCCAGGACATAACTTGAAGACAGTAGAACTATGTACAGAAGATGAGGTAATCAGTCCCTCAACCTAGGAGTAGGTGCGAACATCACCATAGTCGTGGAGATTCTGAAGCAGAAGAAAGAATCCTGGCGCTTATATAGTAACGTCAGGTGAAGCAGACGAGGGCAAATGTACATAACCTTCACAACTACGACAACTACTACTACAACTAACCCATCTCTTTGGGAAGGACCTACTTCCACTGGGGAATCCCGCCCACCAGTGAATTTGCCCTCGTCTGCTTCACCTGACGTTACTATATAAGCGCCAGGATTCTTTCTTCTGCTTCAGAATCTCCACGACTATGGTGCTGTTCGCACCTACTCCTAGGTTGAGGGACTGATTACCTCATCTTCTGTACATAGTTCTACTGTCTTCAAGTTATGTCCTGGAATTTGTATTGATAAAGCCACTGGATGGCGAAACGTCTACAATAAAGATACCCAGATGTTGCACATGTGTCTTACTCTCAGCAGAAGAAGCCACTGCGTGGCGAAACGTTTCCAGAAAAATATACAGAAATGTTAAACAAGTGTCTCATTTATCAATTTACCAGTTATGTAAAGCATTTATTGACTTTCGATCCTGAAGTGTGTTGTCCTTCACACTGGAAGAATTCACCGATAATTTTTTTTGACATAGTTTTACTTACAAGTTGTGTCTTCCAAGACAGTTCCCTGGCATTCCAAAAATTCTGTGCCTGTCCGTTTGGTCGGTGTCTCTAAATGTCGTATAGGTTGAGTTTTGGAAAGTTGTAAATTCTCGTAAACTTCAATTAATTTGTTTTAAAGGAGAACTATAATGATGCAAGGAAGAATTATCATTATCAGTTGAGTTATCAAGAATTGTACTGAGCTGTGAAAGGTATCTAAATGTTTATCTATGGAATCTTGTAGGCTAAGATTTATATTAGGGAAAAGGACATAAGTGCCACTAATGTGACATTTTATTGTGGCAACGTTTCTCTCTCCAGGAGCTATATCATGCCTAGAAACGCTCGAGTGAGGGGGCTGCTGGTCTTGTAAAACCTATGCCAGAAGGTGAAGCCTCTTCTGAAACCAGTGCTGAAGGACTTGTTGAAAATTTAAGTGAACTGCTGTAGACTGTTACTAATAAGTGCACTGTACACTAGTATACATATGATGATTGAGACATTTATGCAACATATGAGAATCTTTATTATGGATACGTTTGGCCAAAAAGTGGCTTCATCAGCCCAATACAAAGCAGAAAAGGGGCAAGGAGAGGAGGAGTTTGAAGTAATCAGTCCCTCAGCCTGCAATCGATGTGTTCAGTCCGAGGGACTGATGTGTTCAAGCTGAGGGATTTATTACCTCAAACTCCTGCTCCTCCTCTCTTAACCTCCTTTCTGCTTCGTATCGGACTGATGAAGCGACTGTGTGGCGAAACGTTTCTTTAATAAAAATTCTCATTTGTTGATAAATTAGACACATGTGCAACACTTGGGTATCTTTAATGAGGGAACGCTTCGCCACACAGTAGCTTCATCAGTCCATGCAAAGGAGAATGGTGAAGAACGGGAGGAGTTTGAGGTAATTAGTCCCTCAGCCTTGAGTCGATGTAGTCAGCCCATCAATCTTGAAAAGTATGCAGCATATGTGCAAAAAAGTGGGATCTTAATACAAGGATTTCTTCACTTGGTCATGATCTACTTCCACACTGGACAATCTGTGATACCACCTACGACTGCTGCACCTCTCCTGCCTACAGTATATAAGCTACTTCTTCGCACATATGCTGCATTCTTTCCAAGATTGATGGACTGACTACAACGACTCAAGGCTGAGGGACTGATTACCTCAAACTCCCATTCTCCTTTTCCTCATTATTTCACTTTAATTTCACAATAAAATATATCAGTTGCACTTGTGTCCTGTTACTTAACACATTGTCGATAATTCTGCCAACAGTAATATATTAACTCACTTTTAAGACAATGTCAAACATCAGCACATCATTACCTAAGAAGTAGGGCCCAGGAGCTGTGAGGACCAGTCCACGAGAACTCAGTTTGATAATTAAGCAGGAATCAGACGTACACTTCACCTCTCCACAAACAATAATAACTCCTTCCTGCCAGCGGTTGACATTCTCCAACCTCTTCACCCACTATGGCATCTTTTCTAATGGCAGCACTTCCTATCCCCCACCGTATGTGTTCCCGTCCAGGATAGTGAAAGCGGAATAAGTCCATTAGCCAGCCTCTATTCCCTGAGTCGAGGATATTTATCTCGCTCCAGGGATCCCAGAGCTGAAGCGTGGAGACCCAGACGAGAATTCCAGAGAGTTTGAGCTGATTCCAGCGACTTGATTTGCTGGGATTTGCGCACTGCCTGCGAGATAGATCCACGGGTCTTAACAGAGGCTTTAGGCTTGCTCCCGGAGATACCACATCCCATGATAGACCGTGTAATCTGTGTCTGAGTGGCGCTCCCACATGCTGTACATCACAGAACATGAGGGTCGGAGACGCTGGGATATGACATGGCCTCCTGGCCAGCCTCTCACACTCTTACCTCCACAACCGGAAAAGTGGCTCTGAAAATTGGAAAGAAAGATTATGTTGTGTGTGCTGGTGTGTGGGTCAGACCAAGCAGTGCTTCCTGGTGTTGTGTGGGCTGGTAGGACCCTAGTGGTTCCAGAGTGAGTGGTGAATCTACTCACAGGACCCTAGTGGTTCCAGAGTGAGTAGTGAGTGTAGTCAGAGGACCGGTGGTCCTGGAGGAGTGAGTGGTGATCTGACACAGTGTAGAGGGCTAGAACAAGGTCGTCGTCTCTCTCAGATCAACACTTGGTCACGTTCAGGTCATTGTCAGAATCTGTGTGATGCGTCGCTCGTGACGTTATGTTGAGGGGAAGACACGAGGGGAGATAGAATAAGGGAAGGAGGGGAATAAGATGAGTGGAGTAGGAAAGGTGAAATAAGGAAATAAGAGGAGAAAAGAGAGGAGGACGTGAAACCAGGAGAGAAAAGTTAAGGAAAGGAGGAGAATAAAGGAAGAATAAGGGAGGTGGTTAAAACAGTGGGCAGAGGAGAAAGGGGAATAAGAAGTGAAACACAAGTAGAGAGGCTGAGAGGGGAGGAAGGGAATGGAGAAGACCACACACACACACACACACACACACACACACACACACACACACACACACACACACACACACACACAAACACACACACACACACACACATACACACACACACACACACACACACACACACACACACACACACACACACACACACACACACACACACACACACACACACACAATCCTACACACTTACACATACACAAACATACACACAAACACACACACACTCACACACACACACACACACACACACACACACACACACACACATATATACACAAAATCTATATTTCATAGTAACAAGCGTATAAAACTGGGATCTCAGAGAGCAGGACGAAGAGAAAGGGGAACGGAAGACGAGTGGTCTGGGAAGGAAGAATGGGCAGCAGAGCTCAGCAAAAGGAAACAAGAGTGGGAAAGGATGCTAGACGAGTTTATCAATAAAATGAAAGAGAGAATGGCTGCAGAGAGCATGTGGAAGCTACAAGCCACAGCTGCAGAGGCTAGCATACAGAGCCTAGAAGAGAAACTGAAAATGCTGGCATTGGATATAGAGCCGAAGAGCAGAACAGGCATGGCATCAGGAGCAGGAGGGAACCGAAAGAAGGGAAGAAGATAAGCCCTATGCAGAGGCCCTATCAAACCACTGGGGGGCCCCAAAAAATTTGAGGAGTAACAATGGCATGCCATTGGGTACAGGGAAGGAGGCAGTTTCCCTGCAGAGGTGCTATCAGGCCATTGAGAATTCCAGAAAATTTTAAGGAAAGCAGCAATGGAGATGCTTAAATTGAACCCTAAGATATGAAGGGAAATGGAATATGAGGATGAAAGGGAGAGGTTAATCTTTGTTCATGGGCTTTGGTAGGCCGAAGGGATAACATACAAATTAAAATAACAGGGGAAGAAAAAGAGATTGAAAATATCATGCAAGAGACAGGAGAGGAAGACATGACTCAGCTGACAAACCGACTCACGAAATCGTAATGACACGATTGCAAACAAACCATACCACGGGTGGGGATAGAACCCACGATCAGAGAGTCTCAAAACTCCAGGCTGTTGCGTTAGCCATTGGCTAACGTGACGGCCTGGAGTTTTGAGACTATCTGATAGCGGGTTCTACCCCTTCCCCCCCCCCCGTGGTATGGTTTCTCAGCTGACAAATTTTCGGAGAATAGGGGGATACTCAAGAGTAAGAAATCGTCCAGTTAAATTGATTTTCAAGTCGGAAACGGTGTGAAACAAGATTCTGCAGCAGAAACCATGACTAAATTACCAGTGGATTCACCTCGACCATGACAGAGCACAAGAAGAACAGAAACTGAAAGAGAGGATACAAAGACACAAGGGGTAGGAAAAAGAGTCAAGGATTGAAACGACCGAAGAGCCCAGATTCAGGAGGAAGAGAAAACACTACCTTCCTCAGAAAAACCCACAGACGACCCTCAACCCTGACAACCCCATTGCAACTAAACAAATTAACCCTAAACAACCCACACTCCACACCTATAGCCTCCACCTCTCCATCACAAAGTCTACCGTCACAACAGCCTCCCATAGTATCCTGTAAGGTCTCCCACTCCCTCAGCCAGGCACCCCTTCCCCCTCAGAACACAATCGTGGAAAAGAAGCTGAAGGTATGGTACACCATAGAAAGCAGAATAACAAATAAATATGAAGAGTGGCACAAAAGAATCATGGAGGCATCACCAGACATCATAGCACCCATGGAAACAAGGCTCATGGGGATAATAATAGATGCAATTTTTTTTTCCAGATATCAGATCCTGATGATAGATAGATGGAACAGAGGAGGAGGAGGAGTTGCACTGCTAATCGAAAATCAGTAGAGTTTTGAGAAGATGGACAGAATGGACAAATGGGAAGCAAGGGACTACATAGTAGCCACACTTCAGACTGGGGGTCCCAAGGTGGTGATTGCAATGATGCACAACCCACCACAGAATACCAGGAGGCCAAGACAAGAGTATGATGAGAGCAACAGAGCAATGATAGACACTAGCCGAGGTGGCCAGAAAGGCCCACATGGGTAGGATAAAGCTACTAGTTATGAGTGATTTTAATCACAAGGAGGTTGGCTGGGAAAACCTGGAGCCACATGGGGGATCAGAAACGTGGAGGACTAAGATGATGGAGGTGGTACAGGAAAACCTCATGCATCAACATATTAGGGACACTACCATAGATAGAGAGGAGAGGATGAACCAGCAAGACTGGACCTCATGTTCACCTTAATTAGTTCACACATCGAGGACATCACATATGAGAGGCAACTCAGACCTTGTGATCATATGGTCCTGAGCTTCCAAAACATTTTAGAGTTTAAAGTGGAGAGTAAAGTGGCACAAATAGGACGGGAGAAGCCAAACCACAAAAGAGGGACCTACACAGGCATGAAGAATTTCCTGCATGAGGCACAATGGGGGAAGAGAACTGGTGGGAAAATGAAACGATGAAATACATGACCACAAAATAAAAGGAGGCAGAAGAAAGGTTCATACCCAAGGGCAACAGTAACAATGGGAAGACCAGAACGAACCCTTGGTTCACACAAGAGGCAAAACTGTGGAGAATTTTTTTTCTTCAACCAATAGGGGGACAGATGGCCCATAAGGATAGTGACACCCTTTGGGGACAGTGACGCCCCCTGGGGGAGGCGACCTCTCGAGGGAGCTAGATCCGTCTCACTACTTTCCCGCACTGTGAGGATGAAAGGGGTCATGACCTGTATTCTTTGCACTAGCAAAGATCAAGGTCTTATGCGTTACTACACAACTTGAATTAGCACATTCCAGAATCCCCATTTCTCTTAACACGTGTGTCTGATCCAGCAAAATCAGACACCCTCTAATGGGATTACAGATTCATAGCCGATAAAAGGCGGCACTTGAGGTACACGTCTAAAGCAGAAATTACACTCAAGGGAGAATCTCTCCAACATTTCATGAACAAACATTTGAAAATGGCGATTTCCCAAGACCGGGAAAAATACGAATATATATATGTCTGGGAACTGATAACATACCTAGGAACATTATTTTCATAAACCTGCATCTCAGACTGAAGGAATCAACCTATTTTGATTGTATTAAGTTGAGAGAGCTGGCACTAATATCTGTGGGCCTTACGTCAGGAGATATCCGCAAAGAGGGCACGAGCTAACAACAGCTTAATTCGAGATCTGTGGCTCGAGAGTGCAACTTGGTTTCGGTGAGTGAATGTGTGATGAGAAGGTTGGGTGATGAGGTGGCCGGGTGCTACCATACCCGGCCACCCGACGTAGAAACATTCGTGGTTAATTCGTGTGCGCATTTCCCGTGCCGTGCATTGGGGATCACCAGGAAAATTAGACATTCTTGCTGCTGTGAATAAATACGGACATGTCAACGAGTGTAGCAAGTACCACTGGAGTACTAGCTCTCTCGAGTTAGCCGTCAGGCGACATGTGCCAGGCAGACGACGAAGTAGAGGCGTCCAGCTTCAGCTCTTCAGTCAAGCCAATGATGATTTTGGTCTCAGTGAAGTCAAGACGTCACAGACTCCCGTTACAATGAACCAGGTAGGTTCTATTTTACTTACATCCGTCTATTTAGCACTGTAGTACTTAGGATAGATTTTGAGTGACTAGGACTAACCATTTCGAGGTCGTGAGATGCGGGCTTAGCCCAAAACTACAGGTAAGGGCAACCTACAATTTCCAGGTGCTATATCTGCAATATCTGAAGGGTATGCATCTTCAAGGCGAGTATTAGCCCTGATTATTTAATCTTCCAGACAGCCCTGGTGGGTCTGTAGACAGCAAATTATAGAGGCGAATCACTTGCGGGAAAGCTGAAAGTGGTTTCGATCTGTCATCCACTTAGTGGTTCATTTTCTTTATTTACTCATCTTACCCAGCAGCAACAGCCTGGTTGATCAGGCTCTGATCCACCAGGAGGCCTGGTCACAGACCGGGCTGCGGGGGCGTTGACCCCCGGAACTCTCCCCAGGTAAACCCAGGTAAACCCAGGTAAACCCAGGTAAACCCATAATCCCACACATAAACTAAGTGCACTAGACAATGGAAAAAAGTATAGAAGACAAAGGGCCCAGGAAATAACATTAGCAGAAGAGCCAGAAACAAATGTACATGGAAAAGGAGGGAGGTCCAGCGGCAATACGAGAATGACAAAACATCGAAAGCCAAATCTGGCCCAAAGCTGCTGCACAGCCAAATCTGACCCAAAGCTGTTACACAGCCAAATCTGACCCAAAGCTGTTGCACAGCCAAATCTGACCCAAAGCTGTTGCACAGCCAAATCTGACCCAAAGCTGTTGAACAGCCAAATCTTACCCAAAGCTGTTGCACAGCCAAATCTGACCCAAAGCTATTGCACAGCCAAATCTGACCCAAAGCTATTGCACAGCCAAATCTGACCCAAAGCTATTGCACAGCCAAATCTGACCCAAAGCTGTTGCACAGCCAAATCTGACCCAAAGTTGTTGCACAGCCAAATCAACTGTCAAAAACCAGGTAATCAGACTGAGGTAGGAAGGAGGGGAAATCACAGGAAATCACCAATAAGTATGTGTAGAGCTCAACACGAGATTTAAGGAAGTATTTGCAGTGGAGAAAGAAAGGACTCCACCAATCTGGGTTGGTAGGATGTACCAACAAGTGCTGGACACAACTGAAGAGGTGAAGAGGCTGCTTAGTGAACTAGACACCTGAAAGGCGGTGGGGCCGGACAACATCTCTCTGTGGGTCCTAAGGAAGCAGAGGCACTGTGTGTGCCACTGTCAGCAATTTTCAACACATCTGTCGAAACAGGGCAACTGCCTGAGGTGTCCTAGTCTATAAGAAAGGAGACAGCCAGCATTTAATTACTGACCAGTGTCACTGACATGTATAGTATGAAAACTCATGAAGCAGGTTATCAGGGGAAGAGTGGTGGAGCACCTAGAAGGAAATAAGATTATACACGATAACCAGCACGGTTTCAGGGAGGGGAAATCTACTGGAGTTGTACGACAAGGTGACAGAAGTAAGGAGAGAGAGGGGTGGGTAGAACGCATTTTCTTGGACTGTAAAAGGATTTTCGACACAGTTCCACATAAGAGATGAGTGCAAAACTTAAAGGAGCATGGAGGAATAAGAGGAAAGGCACTGCGATGGATTAGAGATTACCTGACAGGAAGGAAGCAATGTGTGATGGTATGTGACGAGGTGTCAAAGTGGGCGTGGGGTTCCACAGGGGTCAGTCCTAGGGCCGGTGCTGGTTCTGGTATATTTGAATGACATGACGGAAAGGATAGATTCAGAGGTGTCCCTCTTCGCAGACGATGTGAAGTTAATGTGGAGGATTCAAGTGGACGAGGATCAGGTAGGACTTAAAGGGGATCAGGACAGGCTGCAAGCCTGGTCCAAGAACTAGCTCTTCGAGTTTAACATCACGAAGTGCAAAATTATGAAGACTGGAAAGGTCAAAGAAGACTGCTGACAGAGTAAAGGCTTGGGCTCCAAAGACTGCAAACCTCACTCACGGAAAAGGATCTTGGAGTGAGCATAATACCGAGCATATCTCCTGAGACTCACATCAACCAGATAACTGCTGCAGCATATGAGCGCCTGGCAAACCTAAGAATAGCGTTTCGACATCTGAGTAAGGAATCACTCAAGATTCTATGCACCGTGTACGTCAGGGACATATCTGAGTATGGATCACCAGAATGGAACCCACACCTGTTCAAGCACGTCAAGAAATTAAAGAGAATGCAAAGGTTTTCAATAAGACTAGCCCGGGAGCTAAGGGGCATGTCCTACCAGGAGAGGTTAAAGAAATCAACCTTATGACACTTGGCTGGAGAGAAAGAGGGAACATGATAAGGACATACAATACTGAAAGGGATTGACAATGTAGACAGGGACAAGATCTTTCAGAGATGGGACACAGCAACAAGGGGTCACAGCTGAAATTGGAACTCAGATGAGTCACAGGGATGTTAGGAAATATTTCTTCAGTCATAGAGTTGTCAGGAAATGGAAAAATCTGATGAGTGATGTAGTGGAGGTAGAATCCATACATAGTTTAAAGAAGACATACGATAAAGCTCTTAGAGCAGTGAGAGAGTGGAACTAGTGGTGACCAGCATATGTATACTCAGCGAAGGTGAGCGCACGTATGAAAGCACACACATGCATATACATAGTGGGGTCAGAAGCTGTGAATCGACCCCAGCAATCACATATAGTTGAGTACACACACACTTTCACGCACGCGTACACACACACACACACACACACACACACACACACACACACACACACACACAGGTCCTGTCAAACCCACATGGGGCTAAAACAAAGACAGGGAGCACACTAGGACAAAATGTGAGGTTGGAAGACATTGAAGGAACTAGGACATGTGCAGGGACCTTACCAGACACCTGTGGGAGCCAGGAACAGGTGAGCAGGAAGGAGAAACCAAGAGGGATAGGGGCCATAGCTAGGGAAGGTACTGAAGGAAGGAACACTCCACGGAAAGGAACTAAAACACATCAGAGGATGCATTGGGAGTTACAGTGGGAGGTGGAAAGGGAGAGATAAGTGTTTGTCTATGGGCTAGACGAAGCTAAAGGGGAAACTTATGAGGAAAGAAAGCAGGAGGAGAAAAAAGCGATTGAAGGTATCATGAAGGTGATAGGCGAGGGAGACATGACCCAGGTGGCAAATTTTCGGAGAATTGGGTGGTTCACAGAGAAAAGGGATCGGCCTCTCAAAGTAATTTTCAAGGCAGAATCAACCCGAGCCATGATCCTGCAGGAGAAAGCACGGCAAAGGCAAACAGGAGTTCATGAGTGTGTACCTCGATCGAGACAGAACACAGGAGGAAAGGAGGACGATGAAAGAGAGAGTTCAGAAACGAAAGGAGAAATGGGAGGAAATTAAAAAGGAGAGCAGAGTAACCCAGGAACAAGTGGAGGGACAAGCACACCCCCCAGAAACACCTGCAGAAGTACCCCATCACACACCGATCCCTCTGTTCCCACCCCCCGCACCACAGTTACAGTATTAGAACAGAAGTTGAAGGTTTGGTACACAAATACAGATGGATTAACGAATAAACATGAGGAATGGCAAGAAAGAATCAATGAGAAGTCCCCAGACATCATAGCAGTTACAGAGACAAAACTCACGGGGACAATAACAGATGCAATCTTTCCACCAGGATACCAGATCATGAGGAAAGATAGAAGGGGCAGAGGGGGAGGTGGGATTGCTCTGCTAGTAAAAAAACAGATGGAAATTCGAGAAAATGGAAGGCATAGATGAGATGGGAGAAAGAGACAACATAGAAGGTACACTTCAGTCTGGGGAACACAAAGTGGTCATTGCAGTGATGTATAATCCACCACAGAACTGCAGGAGGCCAAGAGAGGAATATGAAGAGAGCAACAGAGCAAAGGTGGACACACTTGCTGAGGTGGCAAGAAGAGCTCACTCCAGCAGAGCAAAGTTGCTGGTTATGGGGGATTTCAACCACAGGGAGATTGACTGGGAAAATCTGGAGCCACATGGGGGTCCCGAAACATGGAGAGCCAAGATGATGGACGTGGTGCTGGAAAACCTCATGCACCAACATGTTAAGGACACTACCAGAGTGAGAGGGGAGGATGAACCAGCAAGATTGGACCTTGTGTTCACCCTGGGCAGTTCAGACATTGAGGACATCATGTATGAGAGTCCCCTAGGAGCTAGCGACCACGTGGTTCTGTGCTTTGAATATATAGTAGAGCTGCAAGTGGAGAGAGTAACTGGAGTTGAATGGGAAAAGCCTGACTATAAAAGAGGGGGCTACATAGGATTGAGGAACTTCCTACAGGAGGTCCCATGGGACAGAGAACTGGAATATGTAACAACAAAATGCAAGGAGGCAGTGGAAAGGTTTATTCCCAAGGGCAACAGAAACAACGGGAAGACCAGAACGAGCCCCTGGTTTACCCGACGGTGTAAGGAGGCAAAAACAAAGTGCAATAGAGAATGGAAAAAGTACAGAAGGCAGAGAACACACGAAAATAGGGAGATCAGTCGCAGAGCCAGGAACGAGTACGCACAGGTAAGGAGGGAGGCCCAGCGACAGTATGAAAATGACATAGCATCGAAAATCAAGACTGACCCGAAACTGTTGTATAGCCACATCAGGAGGAAGACAACAGTCAAAGACCAGGTGATCAGATTAAGGACAGAAGGGGGAGAACTCACAAGAAATGACCAGGAGGTACGTGAGGAGCGGGGTCCCACAGGGATCAGTTCTAGGGCCAGTGCTATTTTTGATATTTGCGAACGACATGATGGAAGGAATAGACTCTAAAGTGTCCCTATTCGCAGATGATGTGAAGTTGATGAGAAGAATTAAATCGGATAAGGATGAGGCAGGACTGTAAAGAGACCTGGACAGGCTGGACATGTGGTCCAGAAACTGGCTTCTCGAATTCAATCCTGCCAAATGCAAAGTCATGAAGATTGGGGAGGGGCAAAGAAGACCGCAGACAGAGTATAGGCTAGGTGGACAAAGACTACAGACCTCACTCAGGGAGAAAGACCTCGGGGTGGCCATAACACCGAGCACGTCACCGGAGGCACACATCAACCAAATAACTGCTGCAGCATATGGGCGCCTGGCAAACCTGAGAATAGCATTCCGATACCTAAATAAGGAATCGTTCAAGACACTGTACACTGTGTATGTTAGGCCCATACTGGTGTATGCAGCACCAGTCTGGAACCCACACCTGGTCAAGCACGTCAAGAAGTTAGAGAAAGTACAAAGGTTTGCAACAAGGCTAGTCCCAGAGCTCAGGGGAATGTCGTAGGAGGAAAGGTTGAGGGAAATCGGACTGACGACACTGGAGGACAGAAGGGTCAGGGGAGACATGATAACGACATACAAGATACTGCTGGGAATAGATAAGGTGGACAGAGATAGGATGTTCCAGAGAGAGGACACAGGAACAAGGGGTCACAACTGGAAGCTGAAGACTCAGACGAGTCACAGGGACGTTAGGAAGTATTTCTTCAGTCATAGAGTCGTCAGGAAGTGGAATAGCCTAGCAAGTGAAGTAGTGGAGGCAGGAACCATACATAGTTTTAAGAAGAGGTATGATAAAGCTCAGGAAGCAGAGAGAGAGAGAGAGGGCCTAGTAGCAATCAGTGAAGAGGCAGGGCCAGGAGTTGAGTCTCGACCCCTGCAACCACAATTAGGTGAGTACAATTAGGTGAGTACACACACACACTGAGAGGAATTGACAAGGTGGACGAAGACAGGATGTTCCAAAGATGGGACACAGTAACAAGGGGACACAGTTGGAAGTAGAAGACACAGATGAATCACAGGGATGTTAGGAAGTATTTCTTCAGCCACAGAGGAGTCAGGAAGTGGAATAGTTTGGGAAGCGATGTAGTGGAGGCAGGATCCATATATAGCTTTAAGCAGAGGTATGATAAAGCTCACGGTTCAGGGAGAGTGACCTAGTAGCGACCAGTGAAGAGGCGGGGCCAGGAGCTTGGACTCGACCCCTGAAACCTCAACTAGGTGAGTACAACTAGGTGAGTACACACAACAAGACTAGTCCCAGAGCTAAAAGGTATGTCCTACGAAGAGAGGTTAAAGGAAATCGACCTGACGGCACTGGAGGACAGGAGAGATAGGGGGGACATGATAACGACATACAAAATACTGAGAGGAATTGACAATGTGGACAAAGACAGGAAGCTCCAGAGATGGAACACAACAATAAGGGGACACAGTTGGAAGTTGAAGACACAGATGAATCACAGAGATGTTAGGAAGTATTTCTTCAGTCACAGAGTAGTCAGGAAGTGGAATAGTTTGGGAAGTGATGTAGTGGAGGCAGGATCCATACGCAGATTTAAGCAGATGTATGATAAAGCTCATAGTTAAGGGAGAGTGACCCCTAAGTGACCAGTGAAGAGGCGGGGCCAGGAGCTATGACTCGAACTCTGCAACCACAACTAAATGAGAACTAGGTGAGTACACACACACAAACACACACACACACACACACACACACACACAAACACACACACACACACACACACACACACACACACACACACACACACACACACACACACACACACAGAGTTGCCAGGAAGTGGAATAGCCTGGGTAGTGATGTAGTGGAGGCAGGATCCATACATAGCTTTAAAAAGAGGCATGATAAAGCTCACGGAGCTGGAAGAGTGACCGGGTAGCGGCCAGGTGAAAAGGCGGGACCAGGAGCTTTGAATCGACCCCACAACCACAACTAGGTGAGTGCAACTAGGTGAGTACACCCACACCCACACACACACACACACACACACACACACACACACACACACACACACATACTCACACATACTCACACATGTGGGGCCAGGTACTGTGACTGAACCCTTGCCATCATGAACAACGCCATCATTAACAACGTCAACAATGCCACTATCAACAACGCCATCATCAACAATACCATCAACTACAGAAACAAGACCACCGTCAACAACAGAAGCGCCACCACCATCAACAACAGAAGCGCCACCACCATCAACAACAGAAGCAGCAAACAGCATCATTGCCTCAGCCTCCTCACTCAAGATGTTCATCTCTGGGACGTGTCGTAAACATCACTTCCATCGGTACATAAACAATGCCATTTCCGAGAGAGAATATCGAAGCTCCAAAACTCTTGTTCCAACGTTGCATGCTCCTTCACACCCTCATCATCAGTAACCATGGAGAATCCTCTCTGTCTCTTCAATCTCCTCTCAGCACATGCTCTCTCTCCCTCCCTCTTCCATTTCCTCCCAGTATTCCTTCCCCTTCCTGCTATATCATTGCTCACCACCCCATTCCTGCTCCTTATTCCCAGTAACTCGTAAATTGCGAGTTCATTAACCATTTGTCTCATCTGAGGCGGATCATTCCAATACTGATGTGTTCTGGTGTTATTTAAAGACCCGGAACTGAGGGAAGAAACTGAAGAGGACAATTAGAAAAGGGAGAAGAAAATAATAAAAAAAAAGACAACGAAAGGGTTAGGAGGGATTAAAGAGGAAAGTTTAATGAATGAGAGCAACGAGAAGAAACGAGAACTAGAAGCATCTCCAGTAATAAACTAAAGAAAGAACAGCGCAAAATAATTGAGAATCGTGGGAAGAGGAAATTGCTGAGCTCTCTGGAGAAATCAAGTTTTTGAGTTGGAACAGCAGATGAGAGGGAAGCAGTAAGGTAAATAAAATTAAAGATATATAGACTAAGTTTGAACCTACACACAGTAACCTCTAGTTAAGAAAAGTTGTTATTACATTACGCTTAAATTGAATATATTCTCAGTTCTTTCACTAAAAATACCCACGATCATTTATGAACCACGTAACGGGTGGGGTTTGAACCCATGGCGAATGAGTCGTAAAACTCTTGTTATTACGTGACTTAAAGATCATTTATGATTATTTTCCACCGCATCAGTAAATCTTATATTGATAAGTTGGTCATTTAAATAAGTAATGAATGATTCGACAAGTTCAGAATACTTGAAAACTGACGCACTATCATATACATATCCTCTACAAGGCAGCCATTTTATCTCATCAACACTAAAAAAATAGCATTGGCCATAGCTGGTCCCATAAATTACCCATAGTAATACAACCAGCTTGCATACACACAGCAACACAACCAGCTTGTATACACATAGCAACACAACCAGCTTGTATACACACAGCAACACAACCAGCTTGCATACACACAGCAACACAACCAGCTTGCATACACACAGCAACACAACCAGCTTGCATACACATAGCAACACAAATAGCTTGTATACACATAGCAACACAACCAGCTTGCATACACATAGCAACACAACCAGCTTGTATACACACAGCAACACAACCAGCTTGCATACACACAGCAACACAACCAGCTTGTATACACACAGCAACACAACCAGCTTGCATACACACAGCAACACAACCAGCTTGCATACACACAGCAACACAACCAGCTTGCATACACATAGCAACACAAATAGCTTGTATACACATAGCAACACAACCAGCTTGCATACACATAGCAACACAACCAGCTTGCATACACATAGCAACACAACCATCTTGCATACACATAGCAACACAACCAGCTTGCATACACATAGCAACACAACCAGCTTGCATACACACAGCAACACAACCAGCTTGCATACACATAGCAACACAAATAGCTTGTATACACATAGCAACACAACCAGCTTGCATACACATAGCAACACAACCAGCTTGCATACACATAGCAACACAACCAGCTTGCATACACATAGCAACACAACCAGCTTGCATACACACAGCAACACAACCAGCTTGCATACACATAGCAACACAAATAGCTTGTATACACATAGCAACACAACCAGCTTGCATACACATAGCAACACAACCAGCTTGCATACACATAGCAACACAACCATCTTGCATACACATAGCAACACAACCAGCTTGCATACACATAGCAACACAACCAGCTTGCATACACATAGCAACACAACCAGCTTGCATACACATAGCAACACAACCAGCTTGCATACACATAGCAACACAACCAGCTTGCATACACACAGCAACACAACCAGCTTGCATACACACAGCAACACAACCAGCTTGCATACACACAGCAACACAACCAGCTTGCATACACATAGCAACACAACCAGCTTGCATACACATAGCAACACAACCAGCTTGCATACACATAGCAACACAACCAGCTTGCATCTTGCATACACATAGCAACACAGCCAGCTTGCATACACACAGCAACACAACCAGCTTGCATACACATAGCAACACAACCAGCTTGCATACACATAGCAACACAACCAGCTTGTATAGATATAGTAACACAACCAGCTTGCATACACATAGCAACACAACCAGCTTGCATACACATAGCAACACAACCAGCTTGCATCTTGCATACACATAGCAACACAACCAGCTTGCATACACATAGCAACACAACCAGCTTGTATAGATATAGCAACACAACCAGCTTGCATACACATAGCAACACAACCAGCTTGCATACACATAGCAACACAACCAGCTTGCATACACATAGCAACACAACCAGCTTGCATCTTGCATACACATAGCAACACAACCAGCTTACATACACATAGCAACACAACCAGCTTACATACACATAGCAACACAACCAGCTTGCATACACATAGCAACACAACCAGCTTGCATCTTGCATACACATAGCAACACAACCAGCTTGCATACACATAGCAACACAACCAGCTTGCATACACATAGCAACACAACCAGCTTGCATCTTGCATACACATAGCAACACAACCAGCTTGCATACACATAGCAACACAACCAGCTTGTATACACATAGCAACACAACCAGCTTGCATACACATAGCAACACAACCAGCTTGCATCTTGCATACACATAGCAACACAACCAGCTTGCATACACATAGCAACACAAACAGCTTGCATCTTGCATACACATAGCAACACAACCAGCTTGCATACACATAGCAACACAACCAGCTTGTATAGATATAGCAACACAACCAGCTTGCATACACATAGCAACACAACCAGCTTGCATACACATAGCAACACAACCAGCTTGCATACACATAGCAACACAACCAGCTTGCATACACATAGCAACACAACCAGCTTGCATCTTGCATACACATAGCAACACAACCAGCTTACATACACATAGCAACACAACCAGCTTACATACACATAGCAACACAACCAGCTTGCATACACATAGCAACACAACCAGCTTACATACACATAGCAATACAACCAGCTTGCATACACATAGCAACACAACCAGCTTGCATACACATAGCAACACAACCAGCTTGCATCTTGCATACACATAGCAACACAACCAGCTTGCATACACATAGCAACACAACCAGCTTGTATACACATAGCAACACAACCAGCTTGCATACACATATCAACACAACCAGCTTGCATACACATAGCAACACAACCAGCTTGCATACACATAGCAACACAACCAGCTTGCATACACATAGCAACACAACCAGCTTGTATAGACATAGCAACACAACCAGCTTGCATCTTGCATACACATAGCAACACAACCAGCTTACAAACACATAGCAACACCAGTGTGACTTGGTAAATGGTCCAAGTCGGACCGAAACGTCGTCATAAGCTCCTCTCTCTCCTATGTACGAGTTATTTGTGTACTATTCGATTTTGGTTCCCTATTGAGTACATATGTACTTAGGGCAGCGTGAGCAGTACTTATAAACCTGTCATATAGAGAACACTCTTCGTTACCCCAGTGTTCTCTAAGCTCGATGAAATCTGCAGAATGAAAATCTGGGATCCATTCTACATTTTCCATGTGTCAGATTTGCATTCAGTGATAAATGTAATCGATTAATGGTTATTTGTTCCAGGTTCCTCCATGATCTCCTGATCAAGGAAAGTTCTACTGGTTTACCAAAACATTATAAATATTTACACAAATAACCCGCACATAAAAGAGAGAAGCTTACAACGACGTTTCGGTCCGACTTGGACCATTGACAAAGTCACACTAACCAGAAGTGGAGCAGGACGGCTGTATATAGGCAGGAAGAGGTGGTGGTAGTAGTAGTAGTAGTAGTAGTAGTAGTAGTAGTAGTAGTAGTAGTAGTACAAGAATGGTATATAATACCGACAAGATGAAATTAAAACACAAGACGGTATTATATACCATTCTTGTACTACTACTGCTACTACCACCACCTCTTCCTGCCTATATATAGCCGTCCTGCTCCACTTCTGGTTAGTGTGACTTTGTCAATGGTCCAAGTCGGACCGAAACGTCGTCGTAAGCTTCTCTCTTTTATGTGCGGGTTATTTGTGTATCGTTCCAGTCACGGTATTGTGCCTTTTTTTGTTATTATATATATTTGTTGGTAAATTAGACACACGTGTGCAACACTTGGGTATCTTTACTGAGGAAACGTTTCGCCACACAGTGGCTTCATCAGTCCTATACAAAGGAGAAATGTGAAGATCAGAAGGAGTTCGAGGTAATCAGTCCCTCAGCCTTGAGTCTATGTAATCAGTCCATCAATCATGAAAAAAATACAGCATATGCTGTATTATATATATATATATATATATATATATATATATATATATATATATATATATATATATATATATATATATATATATATATATATATATATATATATATATATATATATATATATATATATATATATATATATATATATATATATATTCTTTTAACAAATGTACATTTTCCGGAAGTCTATACAAATTTCAAAAACAACAACAGAAACAATACAAATTATTGGATCTACTTCACATATCGCATTCCTTGACCACGAAATATACTTTAAACGCGTCATGTATATGAATATTCATTCATCAAATGTTTCATGTATTTCAAGCTAATTATACACATTAATTATGAATTTCCATGCGGTCATTGAGCAAACTGAAAAATAAGATAATTAGTATAATCATAATTTGTTGTGAGTGGACTTACAATTAGTTAGGTGGGAGACCACGAGACATATACAATACCGGTACCATGTTGTGACCCCCAGCTACTGTGACCCTAAGCTACCGTGACCCCCAAAACACTGGTACCATGTTGTGACCCTCCAGACATTGTGACCCTAAGCTACTATGACCCTCATATCACTGGTACTACGTTGTGATCCCCAAGATACTGTGACCCCCAAAACACTGGTATCATGTTGTGATCCCCAAGCTAATATGACCCTAAGCTACTGTGACCCCCAAAACGCTGGCACCATGTTGTGAACCCAGCTACTGTGACCTCAAAGCTAATGTGACCCACACGTACTGTGACCCCTAGGTAATGTGACCTCCAAGCTACTGTGATCCCATCTGCTGTGACCCCCAAAGCACTGGTACCATATTGTGACCCCCACCACACAATCACTGGGTCCACACCATGTATGCTCCCTGACTACCTGGAGGTGGGAAGTACAGTGCCTGCACTCTGGAGGAGGGGTGGAGGTGGGAAGTGCAGTGCCTTCACTCTGAAGGAGGGGTGGAGGTGGGAAATACAGTGCCTGCACTCTGAAGGAGGGGTGGAGGTGGGAAGTGCAGTGCCTGCACTCTGATGGATGGGCGGAGGTGGAAAATACAGTGCCTGCACTCTGAAGGAGGGGTGGAGGTGGGAAGTGCAGTGCCTGCACTCTGATGGATGGGCGGAGGTGGAAAATACAGTGCCTGCACTCTGAAGGAGGGGTGGAGGTGGGAAGTGCAGTGCCTGCACTCTGAAGGAGGGGTGGAGGTGGGAAATACAGTGCCTGCACTCTGATTGGGGGGAGGGGGTTGGAGGATATTCAGTTTGGTGAAGCATCAGAACCGTAGTATGGACACACCTCTGGCAAGACAATGATGGAGTGAGTGATGGGGGAAGTGTTTCTTCTTTATTGGGTCACCCTACCTCAGTGGGTGGGTGTGAAGGCTTACTCAGCCCTGTAACAACTTCAGACAGTACTACCAAAGCTGGCTCTTCCTCAGGGAAATTAATGTATAGAAAAATAATAAAAACTGACAAACATGAACACTTTATTATTTAGAAAATATAAAATATAAAACACTTAAATATGAAATATTGATCCTACACTAAAGAAAATGAAAAATGAAAAATATAAATGATATCTGAATTCAACGCTAATATATATAAAACGTGGGTGTCTGGTGTTGGTGACACTGCGTGTTGTTGAAATCGTAGCCGTTGCTGATGATGGGGGGGTCGCAGGTGTTGGTGACAACCCACTGGCTAGTTCTTCACATTATAGCAGTGATTAATCCGTCCAGATGACAGGAAAGCAGGGTTTTTTTCACTGCAATGATGAGGGGTTATATCCTGCTACTTGCATACACAAACAGGTAAGTGGATCAGAATTTGGGACATCTCAGAACATTAGTCCATCTCCTTCAGTTCTACTCGTTGATTGGCAGGTGACCCTCTCTGTCATCCAAGCTGGAAAGATAGACAGGTTACCCACTGCTTAAGAAATCACTCTCCATGATAAGTACAATACCTAAAAGATGTGGTGATTATTACAACAGTCAACTTAGAGCAAGACTGAAAGGACTAAGTATATTATTGGTCAAAAGTGAAGCTTTCAACCAATAAAGCCACTAGAATACAAGGCAGGCATGTACTTACAGTAGTGCTGGGAGCTGTGAGTCTAGTGATTACTGTTTGGACCAGAGCCCCACACGTCACCTTTCGGGGGGGGGGAAGAAGGAGGGAAAGGGATAGCGGGAGCTAGACTGACCCTACCTTAACAAGCAGCTGGCAATCAAACTATCACTTTCGGGGTGGGGGAAAAAAAGGCGGGAATAGCGGGAGTTAGACTCACCTTACCTTAACAAGTAGCCGGCATTGAAACTATTGTTACTATATACTCCATCGCTACTTCTATCTATTGAACTTTTCCCTCACACTCCCCCATACCAAGACTTATAGTCAAGGAGTATAAGAAGAATAGGCGAGGAAAAAGTTCTAACATGCGGAAGTTGCGTAAGGCAACAAATCTACTGACTGTCCCGACTTAACCAGAGAAATAATTGGATGATCCATTGATATATACAATATAGAACTTGAAAGCCTGGAGTGCCAATGTCCACCTCAAGAGGCGACTGTTGGTTCCCTTAAAAGTTTCTAGGTATATCAAAGGTTTGTGGTCCGTTTCTAAAATGAATTCTCTTCCCAGCAAATTAAATTTAAGTTTGGAGATACCCCACACAAGGGCCAAACGTTCCTTTTCTATGGTGGAGTATCTCGTTTCTGCAGGAAGGAGTTTCCGGCTTAGGAAGCATACAGGGAAGGGAGTACCATCATGGTATTGTAGTAACACTGCACCTAAGCCAGTATTGGAGGCATCAGTTCTTAAACAAAATGTTTTATTAATATCTGGAATCTTAAGTATAGGGGTTTTCGTAAAGATACTTTTAATCTCATTAAACTTTTCCCGAGCTACGTCGGAAAGTTCAAGAGGTTCCTTCACAGACTTTTTAAGGAAGTCGGATAAGATGCCTGTAAGATCAGTAAGGTTCGGGATAAACCGTGCATAAAAATTTACAGAACCAAGAAAGCTACGCATGAGCTTCTTGGTTTTTGGGGAATTTAAATTCTAATAAAGCTTTGATCTTACTGGGGAGAGGCTGCAGAGAGTTATTAGAAAGTATCAGTCCAAGATATCTAATCTTGTTATACCCAAGGAAGCATTTCTTCGGCTTGGCAGTGAGGCCATGTGAGCGTAACCTACGCAAAACTGATGTTAATGTTTGGATATGTTCGCCCCACGTGGATGTCATTACGTAAATGTTATCAAAATAAACTGAAACATTTGGCATATTACCCAAGACCTTTCTCATCAGTCTCACGTAGGTAGCACAGGCAGTTACCAAACCGAAGGGCATAGTTCTATATTGCATCAGTCCTTGGTGTGTAGGAAAAGCGGTGTACTGCTTAGAAGAAGGATCTAACATTACTTGATGATATGACTGCGCAATATCAATCTCTGAAAAGAAGGAAGAGTCATAAAATTTGTGTAGATCGCTATCTATTAAGGGCATAGGCTCAGCATCCCACCGAGTTATAACATTAAGGCCTCTGAAGTCAATAGCAAGTCTCTATGAATTATCCTCCTTCTTAACCATGACTACTGGTGAACAATATGAAGATACTGAAGGTTCAATGATCTTTAGTTTTAATAATTTGTCTACCTCTCGGTCAAATGCATCCCTAAGGTGAACTGGAACTGGGTATAATTTTCGTTTGATTGGATTGTCTGTCACTAAGTCAATCTTATGGACTACCGTGGAGGTAACACCTGGAATATCAGTAAAGACGTCTGAAAAGTTACTCACACATTGAAGTAGTTCATGTCTCTTATGGTCATCCAAAGATTCATTATATTAATGTTGGTTGCGCCCGAGTGGTCAAGAGTCACCAAGTCATGTAGTTCTTCATCATAGTCTAAGTTAGAGGTGTCAATTACGCACACTTTACATTCTTCAGTTGTCTTATCAAGTTCGTGTGGAAAAACTAAGTCAAAGTTATTAAGGCAGTTAACCGAATTTCTTCGGTAATATTTCTTAAGGATGTTGATATGATAAAGCTTAGGTTTCCCCTTGACTTCTATGAGGTAGTCAACTTTCCCACAAATTTTTAATACTTTATATGGACCTTTACATGCTACTGATAATTTATTTGACTTGATCGGCAAAAGTACAAGAACTTCATCTCCTACTTTAAAACTTCTCCTCTGACTTTTGGAATCAGAATAGGTTTTGTACTGGTCCATTGACAAGCTTAGGTTTTTCAAAACTATGTCAGAGGTCTCCTCAAGTTTGGATCTAAAGCTAAGGAGAAACTGGTAAGAAGACTAAACCTCAGCACTCACCTCCTCATTAGTCCATAAGTCATGAAGGATGGACAATGGGCCTCTGGCCTGTCTACCATAGAGAAGTTCAAAAGGTGAAAACCCCAAAGAGTCACTGGGAACTTCCCTCATGGCAAACAAAGCACAGGGTAGGTAACGATGCCACTCCTTAGGTTTAAGGGAGCAAAGTTTCCTTAAAATGGACTTGAGAATCGAATGCTGGCGCTCAATCCTTCCATTACAGCTGGGATGATAGGGTGTGGTGAAGAGAGGCTTCACTCCCAGAAGTTGGTATAGATGTTGCTTTAAGTCAGATGTGAATTGTGTCCCACGGTCAGACAAAATTTTTCTAGGGATGCCCACTCTGGAGAAGATGGACAAAAGGGCTTCAGCCACCTCTGTAGTGGTTATGGTCTTTAAGGGTATGGCTTCAGGGAAACTCGAAGCATAATCAACTAATGTTAATATATATCTATGTCCCCCAGATGAAAGTGGAGATAAAGGACCAACGATGTCAATGGCTACTCTTTCAAAGGGTACCGTAAAGACTGGCATTTTGACCATAGGTACTCGCCTGGTACCTCGGGAGGATGAAAGTTGGCAAACTTTACACGATCTACAATAGGTAGTGACATCTGAGGACATTTTTGGCCAAAAATAGGTTTCCCTAATTTTAAGGTTTTACGATGCGAGAAATGTCCGGCCACTGGCAGGTCATGAGCCATTTTAAGAACAGTCTCTCTGCATTGACTTGGAACAACTAAGATGGAATAGTCTGTCTCATCTGAATTTAATTTGAATACTGACTTGTACAAGATACCTTTTATATATTCAAATTTATATGAAAAGTTTTTCCTTTGGATAACTTGATTTTGTTTAGTGGCATTATGGCAATTCTGAAGAGAAGGGCAATTACGTTGTAAATTGACAAAGGAGTCCTTCGATATATCTAAAGGCTTAAAGTCAGGGAAAACCAAAGGATGGATAGTAGGAGAAGCCTGGGCTTTGGTCTGAGCCTTAGTCAAGACATTTATGGTATCGGAGGTGATATCTTCACTTTCATCCAACAAGTGAACCGGTGATCCTACTACCTCGCTTTCGAGAGTAGCATTAATGGCTTTTAATCCCACATGAATCTCACGAGACATTGTCTCATCTGAACTTTCGAGGGGCTTCTCTGACTCTACAGGAAGAGGATCTGAAAAGCTTATGTCCACCTTTGGTGATGAAAGGTCAACCTCAGAAGGAAGAATGGCACCTTTTACATTACCTATTAGTATGGAGCAAGAAGTGATGGGAGCTAGTACGGTTTCAGACCAACCTGTGAACCATTTAGACCTAATGTAACAAGGGATGGTAGGAAAAGTGTCCGTACGGCATAAGTAGTCTGAAAGTATAGCAGAGGAATGGGTTGCTTTAACCCTTTGAGGGTCGACAGGCCCTCTCCGAAACTCGTTCTCAGGGTCGGCCAAATTTAAAAAAAAAAATTATTTTCTCTTATGAAAAGATAGAGAATCTTTTCCCGATCATAACGACACCAAAAGTTTGAAATTTGATAGAAAACTTACGGAATTATGCTCTCGCAAAGTTAGCGGTCTCGGCGATGTTTACGGATCGGCGATTTTGCCCACTTTGAGCCCCATTTTTGGCCAATTTCACTGTACTAGTCGACAAAAAACATGAATATTTCGCTAGAACTCCATTTTTTCTATCGAATGGGTGCAAGAAACCACCCATTTATAAATTCATCTATCCAGTACAGTGGTCAGAATTTAGCAATTTTGCCAATTTCACACAAATTTCAAAAGATGCCAATTTCGGAATAGGGTCCAGAATAAACAAGAAAGACATTCCTGGCACTAAAATGACATTTCCTCTAGTCATTAGTCACGTCTCAAGGCCCCTCTTATATTCTTTTGCTTTCCACTTTGAATTTTTATTCTCACAAAAAATATAAGATTTACTGTTATGCAGACTACTGCATTAGTGTAAAAAATGGTATAAATATTATTGGTGCACTTGTGAAAGAATATTAGACTCACCAGTTGACGTGTATTGCACGCTTGGCACGATTTGTTTACTTTTGAAGTTTGGTAAAAATCGAACATTTCTGCTACTTTGAGCTCAATTTCAAGGCACCTTTCATTGTAAAACCAGTCAAAATCATCTCAATTTCAGTAATATGTCTTCCATTCTATAAAATGAGACCAAGAAAACTAGAATACAACAATAAATACTATACGAAAATACACTGCAAAGTCGCTGATTTATTAAAAAAAAATGGAAAAAGTTTTTTTTTTCTCATTATGCACCGTGTGCTGCAGGATTTTTTTTAGACTGTGCACACTGACCACATAGACCCATTCTTTCATATGAAGGCCTACCAGCTTTCTCCCACTAGATTTGAGGTCGCTAGAATTTATGAGTACTAGTACGTCAAAAACCCCTACGCGTAAGACGTACTAGTACGACGAAAACCCTCAAAGGGTTAAGGTTAGGGAACAGCTTATCAGAAATGACTATACATGTGCATCCAGTGTCTCGTACAATGGTAGATACATTAAGTCCATTAACTGTTCCTGAACAGAAGGGTGCTTCGCCATTACAGTCTTTAAAACATCTTCCAACTTTTTGGACCTTCTTAGAAGGACAATCTGGACGTTTATGCCCCTTAACACCACACAAATGACAAACAGGAATAAAAGAAGTCATTTTACTTTCCACTAGAGGCTTTGATTTCTTAAGGTCTGATGAACCCTTGCCCTTAGGGATCGATCCCTTTAGGTCTTTATAGGAATTGTGAGCCTCAGCATACAGGTCAGCAGCCTCAGCAACTTCCTCAGCTTTAATCAGGTTATGTTCTCTGATGAATGTTCGTATCTGATGGGGAAGAGCTGTCAGGAACTGGTCAGCAACCATGAAGTCTCTAAGAGATTCATAACTGTAATCAATTCCTGAACTCTCTATCCAAAAGTCGAACAAACGAAAGAGTGTTACCTGTAACTGCTGAAAGTTCTGGCCAGGCTGTAAGGTGGCATACCTGAAATCTTTCCTGTAAGAATTAGTGGTTTTTTGATATGCTTTAAGGATTGCATTCTTCAGTAGGTTATAATTACATATGATATCCTGCGACAAAGTTGCATAGATATTCAAAGCGGTACCAGAAAATAACATTCCTAACCTAGTAGCCCAGGTGTCAGCAGGCCATTCACAGACGGTAGCGGTATTTTCAAACCTGATAATGTATGAAGTTATGTCTTCCCCCTCTGTGAAGGGAGGTAAATTAGGTGTTGGAATATGTCCACTAGCTGCACGTTTTTCCATTACTCCTTCATCTAATTGCTGTTGTGAGAAAGTTAACTTTTTATTCTCTAATTCAAGGCGAGCTTGTTCGAGCTCGCTATCCTTTTCTCTCTTCCTTAACTCATATTCTCTATCCTTTGCTCTTTCCTCAAGTTCCCTTAATTTAACTTGTTCATCACGTACTTTAGCTCTTTCTTCACGATCAAGTCTGTCATGCTCCTTTTTGTCTTCTCTTTCTCTTTCTAACTGTCTTTCTTGGATTTCCCTCTCAATTCTCTCTCTCTCCTTTTTCTCTTCTCTTTCGATTCTCTCTCTCTCCTTTTCTTCTTCTCTTTCCCTTTCTAACTGTCTTTCTTCTCTCTCAATTCTCTCTCTTTCAAGTCTTTCCTGGATCTTAGCACTAATGAAAGATTCTAAATTTTTCCCTGTTACAGCGTTCATCCAAAACTGGTATTCCTCCATACTTGCAAGAAGAACTTAAACTATCAGGGGAAAAATGAAACGGGTATCAAAGAAAACGGAGGGTTCAATTCCTGCTCCGCTCAAACTGTAAATAAATCAGAGGGCTCGATCCCTACTTCAATTAAACAATATGTATTAATGAAAACGAAGGGTTCTATGCCGGCTCCGAGCAAACAGTAAGTAGAATGGGGTCACTTGACCATCCAATCTTCTCATGAACAAATCAAGAGTGTCCTACGACAGTTCCCTTGATAAAATGAAGAGCTCAATGAAACAAATTGTCACTGGAAAATCTCGGGTCCCTAGAGTCTAATCCTCCAAAGTGTTTCAAGCTCGAACAAAAAGGTGGCAGAATTAAATATTATATCCTGCCTGACTTGACTTACAATAAATTGAGACTATAACAATCACCAAATCTTTTAAATACCTGTACTGTAGTCCTACCATAGAGAATGATTACTCATGGCTGGTGGTAACCGTCTGTGGTATGCGACGCTGAAGTTCCAATGGTAGATTCGAGATGGAGTTGAATCTTGATTCAGTCGAGTTGATCCTGGCAAGGTCGCCACTTGTGAAGGCTTACTCAGCCGTGATTAATCCATCCAGATGACAGGAAAGCAGGTTTTTTTCCACTGCAATGATGAGGGGATATATCCTGCTACTTGCATACACAAACAGGTAAGTGGATCAGAATTTGGGACCTCTCAGAACGTTAGTCCGTCTCCTTCAATTCTACTCGTTGATTGGCAGGTGACCCTCTCTGTCATCCAAGCTGGAAAGATACACAGTTTACCCACTGCTTAAGAAATCACTCTCCATGATAAGTACAATACCTAAAAGATGTGGTGATTATTACAACAGTCAACTTAGAGCAAGACTGAAAGGACTAAATTTATTATTGGTCAAAAGTGAAGCTTTCAACCAATAAATCCACTAGAATACAAAGCAGGCATGTACTTGCAGTAGTGCTGGGAGCTGTGAGTCTAGTGATTACTGTTTGGACCGGAGCCCCACACGTCACCTTTGGGGGGGGAGGAGGGGAAGGGATAGCGGGAGCTAGACTGACCCTACCTTAATTTAACAAGCAGCCGGCAATCAAACTATCACTTTCGGGGAGGGGGAAAAAAGGGGAGGGGAAAAAAGGGGAGGGGGGGGAATAGCGGGAGCTGGACTTACCCTACCTTAACAAGTAGCCGGCAATGAAACTATTGTTACTATATACTCCATCGCTACTCCTATCTATTGAACTTTTCCCTCACAGTGGGATTTAAAAAGCCAATGATAAAGCCAAGAAAAATACGCACATACTGGCACACATACCAGAAAACTACACACACAAATACACATTCATAAGAACATAAGAAAGACGGAACACTGCAACAGGCCTACTGGCCTATGCGAGGCAGCTCCAATTCTCGTACCAGCTTAAGCCAATGCATTGACCTAGTGAGGTCAGACACGTCACTTAAGGGAGGAGCAGTGCATCCGATCTGGTAGCACAAGCTAGTCAGGTCCAACTCACACCCACCCATACCTACTAATGTATTTATCCAACATATTTTTAAAACTACACAACGTCTTAGCGTCTATGACGGTACTCGGGAGTTTGTTCCACTCATCCACAACTCTACTACCAAACCAGTGCTTTCCTATATCCTTCCTGAATCTGATTTTTTCCAATTTAAAGCCATTACTGCGAGTTCTGTCTATGTTAGGTATTTTTAGCACGCTATTTACATCCTCTTTATTAATTCCTTTATCCATTTATAGACCTCAGTCATATCCCCCATAATTCTGCGCCTTTCTAGAGAGTGCAGATTCAGGGCCCTCAGTCTATCCTCATAGGGAAGATTTCTGATACATGGGATCAACTTTGTCATCCTCCTCTGTACGTTTTCCAGAGCATTTATATCCATTCTGTAATACGGTGACCAGAACTGAGCAGCATAGTCTAAATGAAGCCTAACCAAGGATATATAGAGTTGAAGAACAACCTGAGGACTTCTATTATTTATACTTCTAGATATGAAGCCAAGGATTCTGTTAGCTTTGTTGCGAACACTAATGCACTGTTGTCTTGGTTTTCGATTGCTACTAACCAGAACTCCTAAATCCCTTTCCCAATCCGTAATATTAAGATCTACATTATTTGGTTTATATGTGGCATGGTTATTTTCCTGTCCAACATTTAGAACTTTTCATTTGTCTATATTAAACTGCATCTACCACTTCTCCGACCATTGTATCAGTCTATTCAAATCATCCAATTCATAAGAATGAATTGGACGGCCTATTTTGGTGTCATTAACAAATTTGCTTATGTCGCTATTTATTCCCTCATCTATATCGTTTATGTAGATTGTGAACAACAACGGGCCCAACACTGACCCCCTGTGGAACACCGCTTGTGACGTGCCCCCATTCCGATTTCTCCCCATTTATGCAAACTCTCTGCTGCCTATTCGTCAACCATGCCTCAACCCAGGAAAAAACATCTCCTATTCCATGTGCCTTAAGTTTCCTCAATAGCCTCTGATGTGGAACTCTATCGAAAGTCTTACTGAAGTCCATGTACACAATATCATATTCAGTACCATGATCTACCTCCTCAGATACCTTAGTGAAGAAAGTTAGTAAATTGGTAAGACAGGAACGCCCCTTTGCAAAACCGTGTTGAGATTCATTAATCAATTTATGCCTTTCGAGATGGCTACGAATTGCTTCGGCAATTATTGATTCCATAAATTTTCCCACTATGGAGGTAAAGCTTATTGGTCAATAGTTCGAAGCTAAGGACTTGTCACCTGCCTTTTAAATAGGTATTACATTTGCCATGTTCCACTTGTCAGGCACTATGCCAGCTTGTAGTGATATATTGAAAACATTAGCCAAAGGTATGCTAAGGTCCTCTTTAAAAAAAAAGACATTCCTTTAACACCCTTGCAAACAGTTCATCAGGGCCTCGGGATTTGTTAGGTTTTAATTTCTCTATTTGTCTGAGGACTATGTCACTAGTTACCGCAATCGTGCATAGTTTATTATCGTCCTGTTCTACATAATCTATTATTTCGGGAATATTGCTAGTATCTTCCTGAGTAAAAACTGAGAGGATGTAAGAATTGAAAATTTCACACATATCCTTATCACTGTCAGTGATCTGACCAGAGTTACTCTTAGGGGGGCCTATCTTGTCCCTAATCTTACTTCTGTATAACTGAAAGAACCCTTTTGGGTTAGTCTTTGAATCCCTTGCGACCTTAGCCTCATAATCCCTTTTTGCTTTTCTTATTCCTTTTATTTTATTTCTCTCTTTAATTGAATATATTGATTTCTTAACTGTCCATCTCCTCTTTTGATACGCCTATATATGCCTCACTTTTGAGCAATGATATGTTTTAATCTATTGTTCATCCATTGGGGATAATTTTTGTTAGATCTGATTTTCCTCCTGGGAACAAAGGTTGTCATATTGGTAAACCATAATCACCTACCTGACCCATAGTCAGGACATCCCAATTTAGCCCACCCAGGTAATTTTTCAGTCCCATGAAATCAGCCAAGCGGAAGTCTGGGACAGAGACTTGATTGCAGTTTATTAGGTAGTTCCATAACATATTGAAACTAAGTTATTTGTGAACACTTTCCCTAAGCTCATCATTAACCTCAAGATTATTAATTAGTGATTCTTTGTTGGCAAGAACCAAGTCAAGTAGATTGTTTCCTCTAGTTGGTTCTGTCACAAACTGTTTTAAAAAGCAATCCTGAACTGTATCAAGAAAGTCACTAGACTCAAGATTTCCTGTTACATTGTTCCATCAATTCATCAAGGGGAAATACAGAGAGGCAGCAAACATGAATAAAAAATCAGAGAGGCAGTAAAACACCGCAGTATGACGAATGACAAATACAGTCAAAAGCCGGCGGACTTGACCCACCACCAACCATAACACCACCAGCCATAACACCACCAGCCATAACACCACCAGCCATAACAACAACACCAGTCATAACAACACTAGCCATAACAACAAAACTAGCCATAACAACACTACCAGCCGTGACAACACCACGAGCCACAACATAACCACCAGCCATAACAACAACCCATACCACGGACGGGGATAGAACCCGCGATCAGAGAGTCTCAAAACTCCAGACCGTAGCGTTAGCCACTGGACCAGCTAGCCACAATAAGATTCATGCAACTAGGTATATTTCTACACCATAGGAAGGTTAGCATAGGCACCACTGTGACCACAGATGCAAGTTTGTGGTTAGCTGGTCCAGTGGCTAACGCGACGGTCTGGAGTTTTGAGACTCTCTGATCGCGGGTTCTATCCCCATCCGTGGTATGGTTTGTTTACAATCGTGTCATTACGATTTCGTGAGTCATATTGACGGTTTTGAGGGGGCTTGAGGTAGAGTTCGTCACGGCCACGCTAGCTGGAGATTCGTTTGTAAAAACTTGTATCTGTGGTCACAGTGGTGCCTATGCTAACCTTCCTATGGTGTAGAAATATACCTAGTTGGACGAATCTTATTGTGGCTAGCTGGTCCAGTGGCTAACGCGACGGTCTGGAGTTTTGAGACTCTCTGACCACGGGTTCTATCCCCGTCCGTGGTATGGTTTGTTTGCAATCGTGTCATTACGATTTCCTGAGTCATATCAACAACACCAGCAATTACAATACCACAAACATAGCATCATCACCAGCCATAACAACAACACTAGTCATTACAACACAACCCGCTATAACACCACCACCATTCATACCACCACCACCAGCCATACACCACCACCAGCCATAACACCATCAACCATAACACAATCAACCATAACACCAACACCAGCCATAACACCACCATCATCCATACCACCATCAACCATAACACCACCGCCAGTTATAACACCATCAACCATAACACCACCACCAGCGATAACACCATCATCAGCCATAACATCACCAGCCATAAAACACCATCCATAACAACACCACCAACCACAAAAAACACCATCCATAACAACACCAGCCATAACAACAATACCAGCCATGACAACATCACCAGCTATAACAACACCAGCCACAACACCAGCCATAACAACAATACCAGCCATGACAACACCACCAGCTATAACAACAACACCAGCCATAACACCACCAGTCACAATAACACCATCCAAAACAACACCAGCCACAACAACAAAACCATGATAAATTAGACACATGTGCATTGATCTACAACAACAACACCAGCCATAACAACACCACCATCTATAACAACAACACCAGACATAATAACACCACCAGTCACAATAACACCAGCCACAACAACACCAGCCATAACAACAACACCAGCCACAATAACACCAGCCATAACAATACCAGCCATGACAACAACACCAGCCTTTACAGCACCAAAAGCCATAAAACACCAGCCATAACAACACCACCAGCCATAACAACACCACCAGCCATAACATCACCTCCAGCCATAACAACACCACCAGCCATAACAACACCACCAGCCATAACATCACCTCCAGCCATAACAAGACATCTCTGCCATAACAACACCAGCCATAACATCACCTCCAGCCATAACAAGACATCTCTGCCATAACAACACCAGCCATAACAATAGCCATAACACAATCACCAGTCATAACAACAGCCATAACAACACACCATCTGTAACAACACCAGCCATAACAACACCAACCATAAAAACACCAGCCATGACACTATCACCAGCCATAACAACACCAGAAATACTACCTGGGAGGTACTACTACCCAGGGAGGTACTACCACCCAGGGAGGTACTACCACCCAGGGAGGTACTACCACCCAGGGAGGTACTACCACCCAGGGAGGTACTACTACCCAGGGAGGTACTACCACCCAGGGAGGTACTACCACCCAGGGAGGTATTACCACCCAGGGAGGTACTACCACCCAGGGAGGTACTACCACCCAGGGAGGTATTACCACCCAGGAGTGTGCCTACCACCAGGAGGTACACACCCAGGAGGTGGCCAACACCCAGGAGGTGGCCACCACTCAGGAGGGGCCTGCCTGACCAGGGAGATGTACTACTACCCAGGAGGTGTGACTACCAGGGAGGTACTACTCACCCAGGCAAGAGGTATTACCACCCAGTGGAGGTAGCTCACCACCCAGATAAAATAACACCAGGGAGGCACTACTGACCAGGAGGCATTATCAACCCAGGAGGAGTACTACCATCCAGGAGGTACTACCACCAGGAGGCACTTCACTACCCATGGGAGTAACACCACCTGTGAGGTACACTACTCAGGGAGGCATCACTACCCAGGGAGTGGCAACTCACTGACCAGGGAGGTACTATCACCCAGGAGGTACTCACCACCCAGGGAGGGCCACACCAGGAGGGTACTCACCCAGGAGGTGACACTCACCCAGGATACTCACCAATTCAGGAGGCACTACCAATCCAGGAGGCTCACTCACCCAGGAGGTACTAACACAGGGAGGTGATATTACCACCCAGGAGGTACTACCACCCAGGAGGCACTACCACCCAGGAGGTACTACAACTCCGTGAGTGTACTAAAACCCAGGGAGGTACCATTACCCAGGAGGCACTACTCACCTGAGGTATTACCATCTAGAGGGCCACTGGTTCAGGAGGTCATCCCAGGGAGGGTGATACCACCCAGGAGGACACACCAGGAGGCCACCACACTCCAGGAGGTACTCACTGCCCAGGAGGCATTACCACCCAGGAGGTATTACCACCAGGAGGCACTTCACACCCAGGGGAGGTACTACCACCCAGGAGGCGACTCACACCAGGAGGTATCATCACCCAGGGAGGTACTACCACCTGTGGGAGGTACTACTACCCAGGGGAGGTATTACCACCAGGAGGCAGCATTAATACCCGTGGAGGTATTACACACCCAGGAGGTACTTCAATACCCAGGAAGGTACTGCTACCACCCAGGAGGTGACACCACCCAGGAGGTACTCACACCCAGGAGTGTGCACTACCAATTCAGGAGTACTCACCACCCGTGGAGAGGCCACACCAGGAGGTAGCCACCACCAGGAGGTAGATGTCACCAGGGAGGCACTATCACCCAGGAGGCACACCACCAGGAGGCATTACCACCCAGGAGCAGTATTACTGACCCAGGAGGTATTTCAGCCACCCAGGAGGTACTACCACCAGGAGGCATTACCACCAGGAGGTACTACCACTCAGGAGGTACTACCACCCAGGAGGCATAACACTAGGAGCAGTACCACCATCCAGGAGGCACTACTACCCAGGAGATACTCACCCAGGAGGTACTACCACCCAGGAGTACTACCACCCAGGAGGTACTTACTACCCAGGGAGGTACTACCACCCAGGGAGGTACTACTACCCAGGAGGTACTATTTACCCAGGAGGTACTACTACCCAGGAGGCATTAATACCCAGGAGGTACTTCATAACCCAGGGAAATGATTGCCCAGGGAGGTACTACATCTATGAGGTACTTCATCACCCAGGAGGCAATGCAACACCAGGAGTACTAACACCCAGGAGGTATTAAACACTGTGATAACTTTACCAACTATGGAGAAATAGACACCCAGGGAGGTACTACCACCCAGGAGGGTACTACCACTCTGGGAGGTATTTCACCCAGGAGGCACTACCACCCAGGAGGTACTACCACCCAGGGAGACATTTACTCAGGAGGTATTACTACCCAGGAGGTACACACCCAGGAGGCACACACCCAGGAGGTATCACCACCCAGGAGGCATTACCAATCACAGGGAGGTACCACCACCCAGGGAGGTACTTCACCACCCAGGAGGAGCACACTCCAGGAGGTAGTCAATACCCAGAGGTACTACCACCCAGGAGGCACACACCCAAGGAGGCACTACCACCCAGGAGGTATTACATCAAGGAGGTATTACACCCAGGAGGTACTACCACCAGGAGGTATTTACTTCACCTGGTGGGAGGTACTACCACCCAGGATATGACACACCCAGGAGTGTACTACCACCCAGGAGGTACTACCACCCAGAGGTATTATCACCCAGGAGGCACTAACACCAGGAGGTATTACCACCCAGGAGGTACTACCACCAGGAAGGTATCAACACCCAGAGGTATTATCTAGGGAGATTACTTACCCAGGGAGGTGAAACATTTACCACCAGGAGGTACTTACCACCAGGAGGTACTACACCCAGGAGGTACTACCACCCAGGAGGTATTATTTGACCAGGAGGCACTCACCACCCAGGAGGCATTACTGACCCAGGGGAGGTGATTCATCACAGTGGAGAGGTGCATTTCACCACCAGGAGGTATTACGAATCTATGGAGGTACTCCACCACCCAGGAGGCATTATCACCCAGGAGGTACTTCACTACCCGTGATCGTACCACCACCCAGGAGGCATACCATCTACGGAGGTACTCACCAATTCAGGAGGCATTGCTCACCCCCTGGGAGCAGCACTACACCAGGAATAGGAGCCACTGACTCCAGGAGGCACTACCACCCGTGAAGGTACTTTCACCACCCAGGAGGTGGCCACACCAGGGAGGTACTTCACACCCAGGAGGTACTAACACCCAGGGAGGTACTATCACCCAGGGAGGCATCACCGACCCAGGAGGCATTACTGATCTGTGGAAGGGTATTACCACCCAGGAGGCACTAATACTCCAGGAGGCATTTTCAACACCCAGAGGAGCAACACCTGGTGAGCAGTATTACCACCTGTGAGGCACTACCACCAGGTGAGGCATTACCACCTGTGGTATCACCTGAGAGAGGTATCTTCACCACCAGGAGGTACTACCACCCAGGAGCGTATTACCACCAGGAGGCACTACCACCCAGGAGGTACTTACACCCAGGAGGTAATACCACCTGTGGGAGGTGGATTTAACTTTACCCAGGAGGCACAACCACCCCAGTGGAGTGGTACACCATCCAGGAGGTATTTACCACCAGGAGGACAATACCCATGAGGTATTCATTACTCAGGAGGTACTACTTCATCCCAGTGTGGAGGTACTTCACACCTGTGGAGGTACTTCACCACCCAGGGAGGTACTACTCACTCAGGAGGGCATTTCACTATCTAGGAGGCCACATTCCAGGGAGAACTACCACCAAGGGAGGTACTCATTACCGAGGAGGTGTTTACCATCTAGGAGGTACTACCAACTATGAAGCTGCATTACCATCCCCAGTGAGGTACTCACCACCCAGGGAGGCACATCACCCAGTGTGAGGACACTACCTAGTGAGCAAAGTACTCACACACCCAGGAGTAGACTACCACCCTGGGAGGTATTACCACCAGGAGGTATTACCACCAGGAGGTACTTCACACCCAGGAGGTACTACTCACCCAGAGAGGTACTGGCCCACCCAGGAGGTATTATCATTCAGGAGGTGCACTCACACCCAGGAGGTACTACCACCCAGGAGTGTATTACCACCCAGTGATAGCACTAACTCACCCAGGAGGTACACCACACCCAGGAGTGGGACACACTCAGGAGGTATTTCACTACCCAGGGAGGTGTTACAGCACCAGGAGGTATTATTTCACCCAGTGGAGGCACACACCAGTGAGGTGCACTTTCACCACCTACTGAGTGTGTTCATCACCCAGGAGACACACCCAGGAGTACTCACACTCAGAGGCACTAACACCTGTGAGGCATTACCACCCAGGAGGTGAAACACACCCAGGAGGAAGACACCAGGAGGTACTACCACCCAGGAAGGTACTACCACCCAGGAGGTGACACACCCAGGAGGTACTCACCAACCCATGAGCAGCATCTTCACACCAGGAGTGTACCACACCCAGGAGGCATTACTGCTCCAGGTGAGAGCCACCATCCAGGAGGCATTACCATCCAGGAGGCACTACCACCCAGGAGGTACTACCACCCAGGAGGACACACCAGGGGAGGTATTACCACCTGTGGAGGCATACCACCAGGAGGTACTTCACCACCCAGAGGTATTATCACCACGGAGGTACTACCACCCAGGAGGCAATTTTCACCACCCAGGAGCAGACACACACCCTGGGAGGTACTACCACCCAGGAGGTAATACCATTACCCAGGGAGTACTACCACCCAGGAGGGGTGACACACCCAGGAGGCACTACTCCCAGAGTGGGGCACTACCACCCAGGAGGTACTACCACCCAGGGAGGCATTACCACCCAGGAGTACTACCACCAGGGAGGTATTACCACCAGAGGTACTACTACCCAGGGAGGTACTAACACCCAGGAGGTATTACCACCAGGATGTATTACCACTCCAGGAGGTACTACCACCACAGGGAGGTTCTACCACCCAGGAGGCAGACATAACTCCAGGATTGCATTAGACACTCCAGGAGCAAGTACTACCACCCAGGGAGGTACACCCAGGAGTGTGGGCTACCACCCAGGGAGGTACTCATTACCCAGGAGGTACTACCACCCAGGAGGTACTACTACTCCAAGGAGGTGGCTACCACCCAGGGAGGTGCATTACGCACCAGGGAGTCACCACCCAGGAGGCACGAATACCTATGGAGGCATTACTACTCAGGAGGCATTAACACCCAGGAGTGTACTACTACCCAGGAGGCACTACCACAATAATGAGGAGGTACTCACGCACCCATGGAGGCACACTAATTCAGGAGGTAGTACCACCCAGGAGGTACTAACACCCAGGGAGTGTACCACACCCAGGAGTGTATCACCACCAGGAGGTACTACCACCCAGGAGGGTATTACCACCCAGAAATCACCACCCAGGAGGTGGACTACTGCCCAGGAGGAGACACACCCAGGAGGGTATTACCACCCAGGAGGCACTACCACGCAGGAGGTACTACCACCCAGGATTTCACACTGACCCAGGAAGGTACTATCACCCAGGAGGTACTACCACCCAGGAGGGGCCTACCACCCAGGGAGGACACACCCAGGAGGATACCACCCAGGAGGTACTTCACACTCAGGAGGTACTTACCACCCAGGGAGGTACTACCACCCAGGAGGTATTACCACCAGGAGTGGGTATTGACCACCCAGGAGGCACTACCACCCACGGAGTGCACACACCAGGAGGGGCCACACTGTGGAGGCACTCACACCAGGAGGTAGAGTTACCACCAGGAGGTACTCACTACTCCAGGAGGCACACACCCAGGAGGCACTACCACCCAGGAGGCATTAATACCTGTGAGGCATTACTCACCCAGGAGTGCATTTGGTCACCACAGGAGGTACTCACACCCAGGAGAAGACGCACTCCAGGAGGTGAGTTACCACCCAGAGGTACCACACCCAGGGAGGTATCACCACCCAGGGAAGTATTACCACCAGGGAGGTGCATACCACCTCAGGAGGTACTACCACCCAGGGGAGGTACTCTACATCACCCAGGAGGCACACACTAATTCAGGAGGTACTACTATCTAGGAGGCACACATTCCAGGAGGACATTGACCCAGATAGGTACTACCACCCAGTGAGGTACTACCACCCAGGAGGTATTACCACCCAGGAGGTACTACCACCCAGGGAGGTACTACTATCTATAGGAGTGGTATCATTTCATCTAGGAGGTACTACCACCCAGGAGGTACTACCACCCAGAGAGGCACCACTACTCCAGGATGTACCACTCACCCAGGAGTGGTACTAATACCCAGGAGGGCCACTACCCAGGGAGTGTATCACCACCCAGGAGGTATCATTCATGTGGAGGTACTACTAATTCATGGAGGTACTACCACCCAGGAGTACTATCATCTAGGGGAGGGCACATGCCCACTCCAGGAGTACTACTCAGCCAGGGAGCAGCACTACCACCCAGGGAGGTATTACACCTCAGGAGGTACTACTCAGCGAGGTATCATTGGCTCAGGAGGTACTACCACCCAGGAGGTACCACACCCATGAGGTACTACCATCCAGGAGGTACTACCACCCAGGAGGCATTTCACCACCCAGGGAGGCACTACACCAGGGAGGTGTTTGCCCACCAGGCAGGCACTACCACCCAGGCAGCATTACCACTCCAGGGGAGGCATTACACCAGGAGGCACTGACACCTGTGGAGCAGTACTACTACTCCAGGGAGGGTATTACACCAGGGAGGCATCTACCACCCAGGAGGCATTACAATCTGTGGAGGTATTACCACCCAGGAGGCACATACCATCACAGGGAGGTATCACACCCAGGAGGTACTACCACCAGGAGGTATTACCACCCATTGAGGTACTACTACCCAGGGAGGTATTTAATACCCAGTGGAGGCACACTGTCCCAGGGAGGCTACCACCCAGGAGCGGGCGCTCACCCAGGAGGCATCACTACCCGGGAGGTATTAACCACCCAGAGGTATCAACACCTGTGGGAGGTACTACTCACCCAGGAGGTACACACCAGGAGGCACTACCACCCAGGAGGTACTAATACCCAGGAGGTACTACCACCCAGGAGGTATTAATACCCAGGAGGTACTACTTACCCAGGAGGCATTCTCCACCTAGGAAGTACTACTGACTCAGGAAGGTACTTCACACCCAGGAGGTAATACTATTCAGGGAGGTATTACTACCCAGGAGGTACTACTACCCAGGGAGGTATCATCACCTAGGAGGTATTGACACCCAGGAGGTAGCTACCACCCAGGAGTGTATTACCACTCAGGACAGTATTACTACCCAGGAGGCACAATACCCAGGAGTGTACTACACCCACTGTCTTGAGGCATTTCACACCCAGGGAGGTATTACTCCAGGAGGGCCACCACCCAGGAGTGTTACTTCAACACCCAGGAGGTATTAATACTCCAGGAGGTATCACTCACCGTGGAGTGTGGCTTATCACCCAGGAGGGACTCAATACCCAGAAGGTATTACAATTCAGGGAGGAGTTACATCCAGGAGGTATCACTACTACCCATGGGAGTATTTTACCACCCAGGAGGCAATACTACCACCAGGAGGCACTGATCACCCAGGAGGTACTACACCCAGGGAGGTATTATCAATCAGGAGGCATTTCCACACCCAGGAGGTACTTACCACCCAGAGGTGACACACTCCAGGGAGGAGCACACCCAGGGAGTGTACTCACCACCCAGGAGGTACTACTATCTATGAGGTGACACACCCAGGAGGCATTTAACACCCAGGAGGCCACTACCCTAGGAGGTATTACCACCCAGGAGGCACTACCACCCAGGAGGTACTACTTACCCAGGAGGTACACCCAGGAGGTATTACTACCCAGGAGGCACTACCACCCAGGAGGCATTACTATCTAGGAGTGCACACACCCAGGAGTGTACTCACCACCCAGGAGGCAATAACACCTGGTGAAGGTATTACCACCCAGGAGGCACTACTCACCCAGGAGTGCACTCACACCAGGAGTGTATTACCAATCTGCGGAAGCATTACCACTCCAGAGGTACTAACACCCAGGGAGGTTCTACCAATTCAGGAGGTACACATCCAGGGAGCAAGTACTAACACTCAGGTAGGCACTACCACCCAGGAGGTATTACCACCCAGGAAAATACCACCCAGGAGGTACTACTACCCAGGGAGGATTACTAACTGTGGAGTGTACTTCATCACCCACAGAGGGCACCACCTGTGGAGGTATTAATACTCAGGAGGCATCACCACCCAGGAGGTCACCAATCTGTGGAGGTACTTACTACCCAGAGGTATTTGACACCCCAGGGAGGACATTACCCAGGAGGATTTCACCACCAGGAGGTACCACTAAATTCAGAGTGCACTACCACCCAGGGAGGTACTAACACCAGGAGGTACTTACCACCCAGGGGAGGTGAGCCATCATTCAGGAGGTATCATCATCTCAGGAGGGCACACCCAGGAGTGTGGCACACTCCAGGAGGCACTACCACCCAGGAGGCACTACTACCCAGGAGGCATCACCCAGGAGGTGATCAACACCCAGGAGGTACTACCACGCAGGAGGTACTAACACTCAGAGGAGTGGGCATACCACCAGGAAGGTACTAATACCCAGGAGGTATCAATACCCTGGGTGAACACCACCAGGAGGTTTTACTTCACCCAGGAGGTATTACCACCCAGAGGTATCACACTCCAGGAGACACACCAGGAGGTACTACTACCCAGGAGGTACTACACACCCAGGGAGGTACTTACCCATTACAGGAGGCATTACCACTCCAGGAGGTACTACCACCCAGGAGATATTACCACCTAGAGGTACTACCACCCAGGAGGTACAACACCAGGAGGTACACACACCCAGGAGGGGTACCACCACCCAGGAGGTACTACCACCCAGGAGGCTCACACCCTGGGAGTGTACTACTACACCCAGGAGTGGCACTACCACCCAGGGAAGTATTACCACCCAGGAGGTATTACCACCCAGGAGGCACAACCACCAGGAGGTACTACCATCCAGGAGGTGACACACCCAGGGAGGTACTACTTACTCAGGGAGGTACTCACCTCCCAGGGAGGTATTACCACCAGGAGGTTTACTCACTCAGGAGGTACACACCAGGGAGGCTATTTAGCCCATGAGGTACTCACCACCCAGGAGGTACTACTACTCAGGAGGTATTGTTTACCCAGGAGGCTCACCACCCAGGGAGGCACTACTACCCAGGGAGGCACTACTACCCAGGAGGCCACTCACCCAGGGAGGTACTACTACCCAGGGAGGTACGGGCCACCCAGGAGGTACTCACCACCCAGTGAGGCACTACACCCAGGAGGCTCAACACCCATGGAGGCATTACCACCCAGGGAGGGCTTCACGCCCAGGAGGTACCACACCCAGGGAGGTACTACCAGCCAGGAGGTACTACCACCCAGAGAGGTATTACCACCCAGGAGGCACTACTACCCAGCGAGGTACAACTACCCAGGAGGACACACCAGGAGGTACTGACACCAGGAGGTACTACCACCTGCTCCCAGGAGGCACTACCACCCAGAGGTACTACCACCCAGGAGGTACTACATCTAGGCAGTACTACCACCTATGGCAGGCATTTCACACCAGGAGGTACTACCACCCAGGAGGTATTTCACACTCCAGGAGGTACCACACCCAGGAGGTATTACTACCCAGTGAGGTACTACTACCCAGGAGGCATTTACCACCCCATGGGAGGTACTACCACCCAGGGAGGTACTACCACCCAGGGAGGTACTACCACCCAGGGAGGTACTACCACCCAGGGAGGTACTACCACCCAGGGAGGTACTACCACCCAGGGAGGTACTACCACCCAGGGAGGTACTACCACCCAGGGAGGTACTACCACCCAGGGAGGTACTACCACCCAGGGAGGTACTACCACCCAGGGAGGTACTACCACCCAGGGAGGTACTACCACCCAGGGAGGTACTACCACCCAGGGAGGTACTACCACCCAGGGAGGTACTACCGTCCTACCAAGTGAGTGTGAAACGGAAACCTGTAATTGTTTTGCACAATGGTAGGATGCTGGTGTCTTGTCTGTCTGATAATCACGCAAGATATAAGGTACATCTTGCTACTTCTACTTACACTTAGGTCACACTACACACACACGTACACACACACACACACACACACACACACACACACACACACACACACACACACACACACACACACACACACACACACACACACACACACACACACACACACACACACACACACACACACACACACACACATACACACACGCACACACACCGGACATCTCCCCGTGGATTCTTAGAGAGGGAGCAGATATGTTGTGCGTGCCACTTACCACAATCTTCAACACGTCCCTGGAAACTGGCAACTACCTGAGGTATGGAAGACGGCAAATGTAGTTCCCATTTTTAAAAAAGGAGACAGAAAAGAGGCACTAAACTATAGACCTGTGTCATTGACGTGTATAGTATGCAAAGTTATGGAGAAGATTATCAGGAGGAGAGTGATGGAGCACCTGGAACGGAACAACAGAATAAATGCTAACCAGCACGGATTCATGGAAGGCAAATCCTGTGTCACAAACCTTCTGGAGTTTTATGATAAAATAACAAAAGTAAGACACGAGAGAGAGGGGTGGGTTGATTGCATCTTCTTGGACTGCAAGAAGGCCTTTGACACAGTTCCTCACAAGAGATTAGTGCAGAAGCTAGACCATCCGGCGCATATAACAGGAAGGGCACTGCAATGGATTAGAGAATACCTGACAGAGGCAACAACGAGTCATGGTACGTTATGATGTATCACAGTGGGCACCTGTGACGAGCGGGGTCCCACAGGGGTCGGTCCTAGGACCAGTGCTATTTTTGGTATATGTGAACGAGATGATGGAAGGGTTAGACTCAGAAGTGTCCCTGTTTGCAGATGATGTGAAGTTAATGAGGAGAATTAAATCAGATGAGGACCAGGTAGGACTTCAAAGAGACCTGGACAGACTGGACTCCTGGTCCAGCAAATGGCTTCTCGAATTTAATCCTGCCAAATGCAAAGTCATGAAGATAGGGGAAGGGCACAGAAGACCACAGACAGAGTATAGGCTAGGTGGCCAAAGACTGCAAACCTCACTCAAGGAGAAAGATCTTGGGGTGAGTATAACACCGAGCATGTCTCCGGAAGCACACATCAATCAGATAACTGCTGCAGCATATGGGCGCCTGGCAAACCTGAGAACATCATTCCGATACCTTTGTAAGGAATCGTTCAAGACACTGTACACCGTGTATGTCAGGCCCATACTGGAGTATGCAGCACCTGGTGTGGCATGCAAAGAGTACGTAACCTTTATTCGGCGCATGGACACACCCTCATTTACAGGCTATCTCCCCCAACCAGCGAACCAGGTTGCTAAGAGTTGATGATGGGGCCCCATCGTTCAACTAGTGACCAGGTTCTAGCCAATAAGAAGGTGGGATTGGCAATCGCAGAGGTTATGTGGATACCGCTCTCCTGTCTGCCCTGGTCATTCCCATTCTAGAGCTGGTTGAGCACGGTCTGCTATCTTGTGGCTTCTATTTCTGCCTTGCTTACCGTGGAGTGCACTATACTTATTACTGTACATAGTGTACATATTGCTGTTCTAAATTGGTGAAGGATAATATAAGTCTAAACTTTTTCTGCTGTGTTTCTTTTGCTCCCATTACACCTGGGATAACAGGCCTTTGAAATCCTAGGTTGTAATATGGGTAGCCTGTCCGAGAGCTGGAGCTGGACTTAGAGAAACGGTTGAGCTTAGGGTGAAGCTTGTAGCAGGAACATTGTGTAGCTTGCTGTCTCGCTTCGCTTTACAAATTTTGCGTGTCAGTTGCTTATGATCAGCCTTGCTATTGTGTGATCGTTCAACAGCTCGCTACTAGCTTGTTCAGTGTGCTCGCTTCGCTACGGTCAATCTTGTGTGCAGTCGGCTTTGCTTGTATGCGTATTCTGGAATCGTACTGTGCATAGCTAAGCGTGTTCTGCAAATTAACGTGTTACGTTGGGGTATTCGTACTGTGCATAGCGAATAACTTATGCCACCTAGACGAGTCAGACGCCTGGTGTCGGCATATACTTTGCATAACCTACCTAAATTGTCCCTACAGCGTTGTTGGCAAATTGCTCGTTCCATTGGCATTCCCTATAAACGCACTCTTACAGCTGCGCAACTGTGTTCACTTATTGCTGACAAACTTATTGAAGAAGAGATGGCACATGAAACTCCTCCCTCTACGGGAGCTGGGGAAAAGACTCCTATGTTCTCGCATGAGGAAGATGATACACCTACGGAGCAAGATGGTCAGTATAGTGCAGCTGGGTTGTCTCGAGGTGAATCAGCGTCCTTGGCACTTGAGCTGGCAAAAATCACGCTGGAGCAAACTAGGGAACAGAGAGCATTCGCAAGGGAAGAATTTGATAGGGAAAGAGAAAGGAGGCAGTTTTCGCATTCTGTAAACGATTTCAGTTTACAAAAAGCAGTACAGCTTGTTCCCCGCTTCAATGAGGCCGAACCAGAGCAATTTTTCGAAAGCTTCGAAAATCAGGCTCGAGCCTTGAGGTGGCCGGAACAGCACTGGGCAGCGTTGGTTCATACAGCATTATTGGGTAAGGCACAGGAATTTACGTCGGTATTAACTGACGCTGAATTCTCTGATTATCAAATAGTGAAGACCACAGTGTTGGGAGCATATACATGTATCCCAGCTAAATATCGTAAGACCTTCAAATTGAACAGGCGGCAGCTTGGTCAATCCCTGGTGGACTTTGTGAGACAGCAAACCAAAGCTTTTACCAGCTGGTATAAAGCGAGTGGTGTCTCTAACTTTGAGGAGCTGGTGCAGCTTATTCTGATTGATAACCTGCTGGAGTCTGTGGGACCCGAGGTTCGTGTCTTTCTGCAGGATCGTGACTTAACCACTGCATTGGAGGCAGCCAGGTGGGCTGATACCTTCGAAACGAACCGCTCCTTGTCCGAGCGGTCCCGTCTCTCTTTTCAACAGTCTGGCGTGAGCAGAGATCGACAACATTGGAGAATGAAGTGCCAGCCGGAGGGAGAGCGTCTACGTCATCCAACTAAGTCACCTGGTGAGCCACGCTTCTCAACATATGGTCCCCCTGCGGAGAGGCAAACTACTTATGGAGCATCTCGACAACAATATCCAGAGAGGCACCAGCCAGAACGACACCACTTGCAACGTCATCAGGGAGTAAAGGGCAAGCCTGTCGTCTGCTTCAGGTGTAATAAAGTAGGTCACATCAGTTCCAACTGCCCCCAAAAACCTCAACCCATCGGGAAAATCTCTAATATCCCTAGTAACATGTCCCCTAGAGAAGTAGAAAAAGGTATGGCCCCTTATTATTGCGAAAGTCTTATTTCCCTTCAGGAAAACTCAGAACCAACTAAAGTAAATACCTTTAGAGATACTGGAGCATATTGCTCACTTGTCAGAGAAGGAATATTACCCCTTTCAGAGAATACTTCTTTGAATTCCTCAGTTTTATTGGAAGCATTTGGAGGAGCTATATATTCTGTTCCTTTGCATAAAATTTATGTACAGTGCAAATATTACACTGGGTACTTGACTGTAGGTGTCTCAAAAGGATTTCCCATGAAAAATGCCATGTTATTACTGGGTAATAACATTACTACTGTTAGTTCGTGTCCTGAACCTATAATGATTAATTCTTCTCCGGTGTTGGCCATAACTCGGGCAACATCCCAAGGGTTGTCTGGAGAGAATGTTGACCTATCCTTGGACGACTCCGATCTCGGAATAGCCACATTGTTTTACGAGGAAAACTGGCCAGAGCCTCGTAGATCAAGTGAACAGACCCCGATCAAGCCTTCCTATTCCCAGGTTGCAGGATTGCCAGATGTCTCTGTTTCCATGCCCGAGGGACTGTCCTTCCGGGAGGAACAACGAAAGGACCCTTCTTTAAAATTCGCTTTTGAGGCAGCCATGGGTAAATCCTCTTTGGGTCATCCAGTCAAGTATGAAGTTAAAAATGATTATTTGGTCTGCACTGAGACTGGTAAGGAGATAGAGGGCCGGCAATTATACGACAGGTTAGTGGTTCCAACCAAGTATAGACCTCAGATATTAAATATAGCTCATAATACGTCATTAGGAGGTCACTTAGGAATTACAAAAACCTTGTATAGAATCACAAAAGAATTTTATTGGCCAAAATTAAAGAAAGATGTGAAGAATCATATTAGGTGTTGCCGAGAATGTCAGCAAGTTGGAAAACCTGGACATTCCATTAAACCTGCACCTCTCCAACCCATACCTGCTGATGGAGAACCTTTTGCAGATTTAATTATAGATTGTGTAGGTCCACTACCTAAGTCAAAGTCTGGAAACCAGTATTTATTTACAATTATGGATAAAGTAACCAGATATCCTGAAGCAATCCCTATGCGTAGTATCAATACTAAAGCTATTCTCAAAGCTTTAACAAAATTCATTTCTTGTTTTGGCATTCCTAAAACTATACAAAGTGATCAAGGTACTAACTTCACTGCCAAAGCATTTAGGGAAGTATTAACTAGGTTAGGGATAATTCACAACTTATCCACTGCCTATCACCCTCAGTCCCAAGGCGCCTTGGAAAGATTCCACCAAACATTAAAAACAATGATGAGAAGTTTTTGCATGCACTTTCCGACAGATTGGGATGAATCTCTACCGTTGTTGCTGTTCTCAGTACGAGAGACGGTGCAAGAGTCTACAGGGTATAGTCCGTTTGAGCTGATCTTTGGGCACAATGTACGAGGTCCTCTTCGGGTGCTCAAAGAAGGATGGATGGGAGAAGACGTAAGCTCAGCACTCTACAACCCGTCTTCAAGGTTGCAGGTGGCACGTGAGTTAGCCAAGGCTAACCTAAAGACAGCTCAAAGTAAGATGAAACAGAGGTATGACAGAAGTGCACAATTCCGCTCCTTCCATCCAGGAGACAAGGTGTTGGTGCAGGAACCTATACCTGGCCACACCTTGAAAGCTAGATTTACGGGACCTATGCAGATAGTAAGTAGATTATCTGATTTAAATTATGTGGTAGCTCCCATTGATAAGACCTCAAAAACAAAAACTTACCACATTAATCAAATCAAGGCCTTTCATACACCAGATAAAGTCCCAGTAATGACTCTGTCCTCTACCTCTGAGGACGACTCTGACTCTTTGCACTCTATCTCTGAAATTAATACTAAACTTTCAAATTCTGTCCTCCTCAAGGATCCTAGCCCGTTAATGGATGGATTATCTGAAATACAAGCAACCAATTTAACTGAGCTTCTACAGTCATATCCTAATATTTTTTCGGATGTGCCGAAAAAATGTACGTTAGGTTACCATGATGTAGATGTGGGAAAATCTAAACCAATTAAACTCTCCCCCTACAGAGCTAATCCTGAAAAGCAAAGGCTACTTCAGCAGGAAGTAGACTTCTTGTTAGAACATGGTTTAGTGGAGGAGTCATCTAGTCCATGGGCTTCACCGTGCATCCTAGTAAAAAAGGCTGATGGAGGGTTTCGTATGTGCACAGACTACCGTAAAGTGAACGAGGTCACAATTACAGATGCTTACCCTCTTCCTCGTCTGGATGACGTAATTGACTTTGTGGGTAAGGCTACTTTTGTGTCCAAATTAGATCTCCTTAAAGGTTACTATCAGGTACCTTTGACAGATAAGGCGAAGGAAATCTCTGCCTTCGTAATTCCAGGAGGTCATTATCAGTATACAGTTACCCCCTTCGGAATGAAAAATTCCCCCTCTTCATTCCAGAAACTCATCCATCAGGCTATTAAAGGACTTGAAGGCACGGCAGCATACCTAGATGATATTGTTGTGGTGTCTGATACTTGGGATCAACACCTACTTAGACTTAAAGCTCTGTTTGAGACCTTTAAGAATTCCCAATTAACAGTTAATTTATCTAAATCTTCCTTTGGCCAGGCCACTGTCACTTTTCTAGGCCATGAAGTAGGTAGTGGTAATGTTGCACCTAAACTTGCTAAAGTTCTTTCGATTAAAGAATATCCAGTTCCTCATGATAGGAAATCTCTTCAACGTTTCCTAGGCATGATCGGATTTTACAGAAGATTCTGTAAGAATTTCTCAGATATTGTAGCCCCTCTTACCTCTCTTACCAGTCATAAAGTTCCCTTTATTTGGACTTCAGATTGTAACACTGCTTTTAATAAAGCAAAAAGATTATTGTGCTCTGCACCCATTCTCCTGTCTCCAGACTTCTCCAAACCTTTTTCATTACAGGTTGATGCTTGTGAGTCTGGGGTTGGGGCGGTACTATTACAAATCGGGAACAAGGAGCTGCAGCCAATCGCATACTTTTCAGCCAAGTTCCAGCCACATCAGAGAGCTTACTCTACCATTGAAAAAGAAGCCCTCGCGCTGGTACTGGCTTTGGAGCATTTCGATGTTTATGTGGGCCAGACATCGCAGGTGGTCACAGTCTACAGTGATCACAACCCGTTAGTCTATCTCCAAGCCATGAAGAATCACAACACAAGGCTTATGCGTTGGACGCTCAGGCTGCAGCCCTACAACATAAAAATTAAATATATTGCCGGCAAAGAAAATGTGTTGGCAGACTCTTTGTCAAGAGTCTAGTTTAATATTTTATTTAGGTT
>NC_091340.1:29810578-29815578 GCF_038502225.1 Cherax quadricarinatus
GGATCAACGCCCCCGCGGCCCGGTCCACAACCAGGCCTCCGGTGGATTAGGGCCTGATCAACCAGGCTGTTACTGCTGGCCGCATGCAGTCCAACGTACGAACCACAACCTAGCTGATCCAGCACTGACTTTAGGTATCTCTCCAACTCTCTTTTGAAGGCAGCTGGGGGTTTATTGGTAATTCCCCTTGTGTTTGGTGGGAGGCTGTTGAACAGTCTTGGGCCCCGGACACTTATGGTGTTTTCTCTTAGTGTACCAATGGCGCCCCTACTTTTAATTGGATGCATTTTGCACCGCCTGCCCAGTAATTTCTGTGTACAGTTTCGGGACCATTCCTTCCAGGATTTTCCAAGTGTAGATTATGATATATATCTCTCTCTCTCTCCTGCGTTCCAACGAGTACAAGTCCAGTACTACCAAGCGTTTCCAGTAGTTAAGGTGCTTGACAGAACTTATACGTGCAGTAAAGGATCTCTGTACATTCTCTAGCTCTGCAATTTCACCTGCTTTGAACGGAGATGTTAATGTACAGCAGTATTCCAGCCTAGAGAGAAGTGATTTGAAGAGGATCATCTTTGGCTAGGCATCTCTCGTTTTGAACGTTCTCATTATCCATCCTATCATTTTCTTTGCACTTGTGATCGTGGCACTGTTGTGATCCTTGAAAGTGAGATCCTCAGATATTACTACTCCCAGGTCCCTTACATTATTTTTCCGCTCTATTGTATGGCCAGAGTTTGTAGTATACTCTGTTCTAGTTATAATTACCTCCAGTTTCCCATAACGGAGTAGTTGGAATTTATCCTCATTGAAAATCATATTGTTTTCCGTTGCCCATTGGAAAACTTTGTTTATATCTTCTTGGAGGTTAACCATGTCCTCAATAGATGACAGCCTCACACAGCATCACTGCTCCCTCTCTAAGGACCCACGGAGAGATGTTGTCCGGTCTCACCATCTTTCAGGTATCAAGGTCACTTAGTAGCTTCTTCACCTCCTCCTCGGTTGTGTGTATTTCATCCAACACTTATTGGTATATCCCTTGTTGGTGTACCCCTCTGTACTGTCTTTCCAGAGTCCTTTCTGTCTCCACTGTAAATACTTCCTTAAATCCCGGGTTGAGCTCCTCACATACTTCTTGGTCGTTTCTTGTGAGCTCCCAACCTTCTTTCCTCAGCCTGATTACCTGGTCCTTGACTGTTGTCTTCCTCCTGATGTAGCAATACAGCAGTTTCGGTTCAGACTTGACTTTCGATGCTATGTTGTTTTTCCCCCCACCTTCGGGTAAACCAAAAACTTGTTCTGGTCTTCTCATTATTTCTGTTGCCCTTGGGAACAAACCTTTCCTTTGTCTATTTTCATTTTGTTGTTAAGTAGTCCATCATTTCGTTTACTGACTTTCCTACCAATTCTCTTTCCCACTGAGCCTCCTGCAGGAAGTTCCTCATACCTGTGTAGTCCTCCCTAGTTCTCCCTTTTGTAGTATGGTTTCTCTCATTCTACTCCTGTTACCCTCTCCAGTTATAACTCTACTATGTATTCTAAGCTCAGAATCACCTGATCACTAGCGCCAAAGGGCCTTTCATATGTGATGTCCTCAATGCCCGAGCTACTCAGGGTAAACATGAGGTCCACTCTTGCTGGCTCATCCTCCCCTCTCTCCCTCTGGTAGTGTCCCTAACATGTTGTTGCATGAGGTTTCCCAGTACCACATCCATCATCTTGGTTCTCCATGTTTCGGGACCCCCCATGTGGCTCCAGGTTTTCCCAACCGTTCTTCCTGTGGTTGAAATTTCCCATAACCAGTAACTTTGCTCTCTTCGAGTGAGCTCCTCTGGCCACCTCAGATAGTGTGTCCACCATTGTTCTGTTGCTCTCTTTATATTCCTCTCTTGGCCTCCTTCAGTTCTGTGGCGGGGTATACACCACTGCAATGACTACCTTATGTCCCCCAGACTGAATTGTACCTACTATGTCATTCCTTACTCCAGTCTCGCTCATTCTTTCTATTTCTTCAAATCCCCATCAGTTTTAAATGAGCAGTGTAACCCCTGCTCCCTCTCTGCTCCTTCTGTCTTTCCTCAGGCTCTGATATCCAGGTGGGAAGATTTTGTCTGTTATCATCCCAGTGAGTTTCGTTTCTGTGACTGCTACGATGTCTGGGGACGTCTCCTTGATTCTTTCATGCCACCCCTCACATTTATTCGTTGTGCCATCCGCGACTGTATACCAAACCTTCAACTTCTTTTCTGAAACTGTGGTCTGGGGAGAATTGTGGGGTTGTGGGAGTGGGAGCCCTGGAGGGGGCCTGTGTGGGGTTGCTGTTGGGGTGGGGTTTGTGATGTGAGGGTGGGGGCAGAGGGCCTATGGGGGGTTGCTGTAGGGGTGGGGGGAGAGGGTACAGTGTGGAGGGTTTGATTCAAATTGTTTGGTTGCGTTGGGGTTGCTGTGGTTGAATTCTTTCTGTAGGTGGTTCTGGAGGAGGTTGTGTTTCCTCTTCCACCTGGGTCTGGGTTCTCCTGCTCATCGCCGTCATTTCCTCTCGTTCCTACTTGCGTCTTAGTCCCTCTCTTTCAGCATCCTCCTTTCTTCTTGTGTTCTGTCTCGGTCGAGGTTCACTCTCCAGTAGTCCGGTTTGTCCCTTAGTCGTGCTCTCTCCTGCAGGCTCCTGTTTCAAGATGATTTTGTCTTGAAAATCACTTTGACTGGCCTTTTTTTCCTCATGCAAACCTCCCAATTCTCCAAAAATTTGTCAACTGGGTCATGTCGTGCTCCCCTATTGCTTTCATGATACATTAAATCACTTTTTTTTCCTGTTTTCTTGCTTCTTATGTTTCCCCTTCAACTTCCTGGAGCCCATAAACAAAAACTGACCTCTCCTCCTTCGTCCTCTTCATCCTTTGTGTGTGTGTGTGTGTGTGTGTGTGTGTGTGTGTGTGTTTGTGTGTGTGTGTGTGTGTGTGTGTGTGTGTGTGTGTGTGTGTGTGTGTGTGTGTGTGTGTGTGTGTGTGTGTGTGTGTGTGTGTGTGTTTGTGAGTGTACTCATTTATATATTGTTGCAGGGGTCGTGTCACAGCTGCTGGTCTCGCCTTTTGAGCAGTCGCTACTAGGTCCACTGTCTCTCCCTGCTCCATGAGATTCATCGTATCTCTTTTTGAAACTATGTATGGATCCTGCCTCCACTACATCACTCTCCAGACTGTTCCACTATAGCTGAAGGAAAACTTCCTAAAATCAATGTGACTCATCTGAGTCTTCAACTTTCCATTTGTGAAACATTCCATCTCCATCTACCTTGTTAATCCCTCTCAGTATTTTGTATGTCGTTATCTTGTCTCCCCTATCTCTCCTGTCTTCCAGTGTCGTCAGGCCGATCGTTTACCCTCTCTTCGTAGGACATACGTGTACGTACTCACCTATTTGTACTCACCTATTTGTGGTTGCAGTGGTCGATTCACAGTTCCTGGCCCCGACTTTTCACTGATCGCTACTGGGTCCTCTCTCTCCATCTATTCCATGAGCTTTATCATACCTCGTCTTAAAGCTATGTATGGTTCCTGCCTCCACTACGTCACTTGCCAGACTATTCCACTCCCTGACAACTCTATTGCTGAAGAAATACTTCCTAACATCTCTTTGACTCATCTGTGTCCTCAATTTCTAGCTGTGACCCCTTGTTTCCTTGTCCCATCTCTGGAACATCTTATCTCTGTACCCTGTCAATTCCTCGCAGTATTTTGTATGTCGTTATCATTTCTCCCTTAACTCTCCTGTCCTCCAGTGGCGTCAGGCGACGCTGTGCGTTTGCACTGAGATTTTGTACTACAAGCAATGTAACAGGGAAACAAAGGAAAGAAAATTTACAAGTTTCGAGAAGGGAGGAGAAAAAATAAACACGGTTTAAGAAGACAAGAAGAAGACGAAGATGAGGAGAGATTTTAACCCTCTGGCGTTTAAACTCCTTATCTCTGCAAACATTTTCTTGGGGAACTCGTTATCTGTTCCCAACTGCTAATGTTACTTGCTGTCACCTGGTGAAGATGACTTTGTCTCGTCTGTGGTCTGTGTTTCAAACCTTCACTCTTTTTTTTTTTTAAATTTGCCTCTTTCCTCTTAAAATTGTGCCTTTGCTAGGGTTTATTTTGTTGTTTAACTCTGGTTAGTTTAGTTTATATCTGTCTTGGTGGATTACCTCCATTCGTGATAGTTTAATAGCTGTACTTGTAATAGTTTAGTGTCGACACTCATGATAGTTTTGTACCAATGCTCGAGATAGTTTAATACCTCCACTCGTGAAAGTTTAGTACCTTGACTCATGATAGTTTTGTACCTCGACTCATGATAGTTTTGTACCTCGACTCATGATAGTTTAATACCTCGACTCATGATAGTTTTGTACCTTGACTCATGATAGTTTTGTACCTCGACTCATGATAGTTTAATACCTCGACTCATGATAGTTTAATACCTCGACTCATGATAGTTTAATACCTCATATCATGATAGTTTAATACCTCGACTCATGATAGTTTAATACCTCGACTCATGACAGTTTAATACCTCGACTCATGATAGTTTAATACCTCGACTCATGATAGTTTAATACCTCATATCATGATAGTTTAATACCTCGACTCATGATAGTTTAATACCTCGACTCATGATAGTTTAATACCTCGACTCATGATAGTTTAATACCTCGACTCATGATAGTTTAATACCTCGACTCATGATAGTTTAATACCTCATATCATGATAGTTTAATACCTCGACTCATGATAGTTTAATACCTCGACTCATGACAGTTTAATACCTCGACTCATGATAGTTTAATACCTCGACTCATGATAGTTTAATACCTCGACTCATGATAGTTTTGTACCTAGACTCATGATAGTTTAGTACCTCGACTCATGATAGTTTTGTACCTCGACTCATGATAGTTTTGTACCTCGACTCATGATAGTTTAGTACCTCGACTCATGATAGTTTAGTACCTC
>NC_091340.1:29820578-29862209 GCF_038502225.1 Cherax quadricarinatus
GCAGCATCCCTTCTGACTGAGTTGAAAGCATTGGCAAAGTCCAATTTGACCAAGGCTTTTTCATAGGACATGTTTTTGATATATACTCGTGCTGCGTGGGCAGCTGCTTCACAGCCCTGTTGAACGCCGAAAACGAGCTGAGTTGGTTTCAGCATTGCAGCAGCCTCTTGACTCACCCTTCTTACTGCAGCCTTGGCGACTAGGCGCCGAAGGGTGTTACCCACTGCAATGGGCCTGATTCCGCCATCCTTTTTCCGGAGGGCACACAAGAGGCACCAAAGAAAAAAGAAAAAGGGTCTGATATATATATATATATATATATATATATATATATATATATATATATATATATATATATATATATATATATATATATATATATATATATATATATATATATATATATATATATATATATATATATATATATATATATATATATATATATATATATATATATATATATATATATATATATATATATATACATGTATACATATATACGTATATATTTCACTGCTTCTCCCCTTCGTTCTCTCATTTTCTCACTCTCTTCCCACTCAAACGTGTTTTTTTCCATTTTTCCTGTTATTCCACTCTTCCTAACTATTTATTACTGTCTCAAACTCTCAGTTTTACTCCATTCATTTGCCTGTTTAATACTTTTTTTTCATATTTCTCTTTCTTCTCTGTAATCCTTCCATCGTTTTATCTAGCCTCATATTTTCTCTTTCCCTTGCTTCCCATGTCTACATTTTTACCTTATCTCTCTTCCTCTTATCTGTTCCAAGAAATCTGCCCTAAATTTCTTCTCTTATTCTATCATGCTTCAGTCTCTTTTCTTCTTTTCTCTAGCTTTTGTTTTTATCTGGGGGTCATGGTAGCTTTTGTTTTTATCTGGGGTCATGGTAGTTTTTGTTTTTATCTGGGGTCATGGTAGCTTTCGTTTTTCTGTGGGGTCATGGTAGCTTTTGTTTTTCCCTGGGGTCATGGTAGTTTTTGTTTTTCTGTGGGGTCATGGTAGCTTTTGTTTTTTCTGTGGGGTCATGGTAGTTTTTGTTTTTCTGTGGGGTCATGGTGGCTTTTGTTTTTCTGTGGGGTCATGGTAGCTTTTGTTTTTCTGTGGGGTCATGGTAGTTTTTGTTTTTCTGTGGGGTCATGGTAGTTTTTGTTTTTCTCTGGGGTCAAGGTAGCTTTTGTTTTTCCCTGGGGTCATGGTAGCTTTTGTTTTTCTCTGGGGTCATAGTAATTCAGTTTTTCCTTCCCATAACATCTACCCAAAATAGCAGTCAACTCCCGCATCACTTGAATTATTTAATTGAAACCTTCGTCTGGTGAACACAATGACGTTTGTGCTGAGTGTTCCTTTTCTCGTGAGAATTGTAATGCCCTGAGGAGGTGGGCTAGTCTGGAGTTTTACGACTCACTTGCCGCGAGTTCAATCCCCACCCGTACCGTGGTTTGTCTGCAATCGCGTTATTACGATTTCGCGAGTCAGGTGGGTGGGTATCTGACCCCAGCAATGACCATCCCAACACCAGAACTGTCTTAGCCTATTGTTCATTCCCTAAGGGTCATTCATTTTTTATCTCACTACTGTCTTGCAGGACATTCTCAAGATAACATTTAGCGATATGTCAAAAAGTTTATCTAATGCAAAGATTTCAGTGTGAAGAGCCATGTATCTAAAATTAGTGTTATTAGTGGACCTGATTCGTAATTCGTGAAGCAAAACACAATTCTCTCGAAAATTTGAAGAGTGAAGATTGCTAATTGTTATTCATCATCCGTATTACGTTATTGTTAATTGTTATTCATCACACCGTATTACGTTATTATTAATTGTTATTCATCATCCGTATTACGTTATTGTTAATTGTTATTCATCATCCGTATTACGTTATTGTTAATTGTTATTCATCATCCGTATTACGTTATTGTTAATTGTTATTCATCATCCGTATTACGTTATTGTTAATTGTTATTCATCACACCGTATTACGTTATTGTTAATTGTTATTCATCATCCGTATTACGTTATTGTTAATTGTTATTCATCATCCGTATTACGTTATTGTTAATTGTTATTCATCACACCGTATTACGTTATTGTTAATTGTTATTCATCATCCGTATTACGTTATTGTTAATTGTTATTCATCATCCGTATTACGTTATTGTTAATTGTTATTCATCATCCGTATTACGTTATTGTTAATTGTTATTCATCACACCGTATTACGTTATTGTTAATTGTTATTCATCACACCGTATTACGTTATTGTTAATTGTTATTCATCACACCGTATTACGTTATTGTTAATTGTTATTCATCATCCGTATTACGTTATTGTTAATTGTTATTCATCACACCGTATTACGTTATTGTTAATTGTTATTCATCATCCGTATTACGTTATTGTTAATTGTTATTCATCATCCGTATTACGTTATTGTTAATTGTTATTCATCATCCGTATTTCGTTATTGTTAATTGTTATTCATCACAACGTATCACCTGTCTATATTGTAAATACCAACTTCCTTCTTTGATAACGGAAATACAAGTCATAATACCACTGACGTCTTTTGCTTCCTTCATTATTGGTTATCGCATTACAACCAGGTGTGAAGGCCGTAAAACACCTGTGTTCGTAATACACCGTCATCAATACCGCCCATAACACTGTGTTCGTAATACATCGTCATCAATACCGCCCATAACACTGTGTTCGTAATACACCGTCATCAATACCGCCCATAACACTGTGTTCGTAATACACCGTCATCAATACTGTCCATAACACTGTGTTCGTAATACACCGTCATCAATACTGTCCATAGCACTGTGTTCGTATTTCACCGTCATCAATACTGTCCATAACACTGTGTTCGTAATACACCATCATCAATACTGCCCATAACACTGTGTTCGTAATACACCATCATCAATACTGCCCATAACACTGTGTTCGTAATACACCGTCATCAATACTTCCCATAACATTGTGTTCGTAATACACCGTCATCGATACTGTCCATAACACTGTGTTCGTAATACACCGTCATCAATACTGTCCATAGCACTGTGTTCGTAATACACCGTCATCAATACTGTCCATAACACTGTGTTCGTAATACACCATCATCAATACTGCCCATAACACTGTGTTCGTAATACACCATCATCAATACTGCCCATAACACTGTGTTCGTAATACACCATCATCAATACCGCCCATAACACTGTGTTCGTAATACACCGTCATCAATACTGTCAATAACACTGTGTTCGTAATACACCGTCACCAACACTTCCCATAACACTGTGTTCGTAATACACCGTCATGAATACCGTCCATAACACTGTGTTCGTAATACACCGTCATCAATACTGTCCATAGCACTGTGTTCGTAATACACCATCATCAATACTGCCCATACCACTGTGTTCGTAATACACCATCATCAATACTGCCCATAACACTGTGTTCGTAATACACCGTCATCAATACCGCCCATAACACTGTGTTCGTAATACACCGTCATCAATACTGTCCATAGCACTGTGTTCGTAATACACCATCATCAATACTGCCCATAACACTGTGTTCGTAATACACCGTCATCAATACCGCCCATAACACTGTGTTCGTAATACACCGTCGTCAATACCGCCCATAACACTGTGTTCGTAATACACCGTCATCAATACCGCCCATAACACAGTGTTCGTAATACACCGTCGTCAATACCGCCCATAACACTGTGTTCATAATACACCGTCATCAATACCGCCCATAACACTGTGTTCGTAATACACCGTCATCAATACCGCCCATAACACTGTGTTCGCAATACACCGTCATCAATACTGCCCATAACACTGTGTTCGTAATACACCGTCATCAATACCGCCCATAACACTGTGTTCGTAATACACCGTCATCAATACCGCCCATAGCACTGTGTTCGTAATACACCGTCATCAATACCGCCCATAACACTGTGTTCGTAATACACCGTCATCAATACTGCCCATAACACTGTGTTCGTAATACACCGTCATCAATACTGCCCATAACACTGTGTTCGTAATACACCGTCATCAATACCGCCCATAACACTGTGTTCGTAATACACCGTCATCAATGCCGCCCATAACACTGTGTTCGTAATTCACCGTCATCAATACTGTCCATAACACTGTGTTCGTAATACACCGTCATCAATACTGCCCATAACACTGTGTTCGTAATACACCGTCATCAATACCGCCCATAACACTGTGTTCGTAATACACCGTCATCAATACCGTCCATAACACTGTGTTCGTAATACACCGTCAGCAATACTGTCCATAACACTGTGTTCGTAATACACCGTCATCAATACCGCCCATAACACTGTGTTCGTAATACACCGTCATCAATACTGCCCATAACACTGTGTTCGTAATACACCGTCATCAATACTGCCCATAACACTGTGTTCGTTATACACCGTCATCAATACCGCCCATAACACTGTGTTCGTAATACACCGTCATCAATACCGCCCATAACACTGTGTTCGTAATACACCGTCATCAATACCGCCCATAACACTGTGTTCGTAATACACCGTCATCAATACTGTCCATAGCACTGTGTTCGTAATACACCATCATCAATACTGCCCATAACACTGTATTCGTAATACACCGTCATCAATACCGCCCATAACACTGTGTTCGTAATACACCGTCGTCAATACCGCCCATAACACTGTGTTCGTAATACACCGTCATCAATACCGCCCATAACACAGTGTTCGTAATACACCGTCGTCAATACCGCCCATAACACTGTGTTCATAATACACCGTCATCAATACCGCCCATAACACTGTGTTCGTAATACACCGTCATCAATACCGCCCATAACACTGTGTTCGCAATACACCGTCATCAATACTGCCCATAACACTGTGTTCGTAATACACCGTCATCAATACAGCCCATAACACTGTGTTCGTAATACACCGTCATCAATACCGCCCATAGCACTGTGTTCGTAATACACCGTCATCAATACCGCCCATAACACTGTGTTCGTAATACACCGTCATCAATACTGCCCATAACACTGTGTTCGTAATACACCGTCATCAATACTGCCCATAACACTGTGTTCGTAATACACCGTCATCAATACCGCCCATAACACTGTGTTCGTAATACACCGTCATCAATGCCGCCCATAACACTGTGTTCGTAATTCACCGTCATCAATACTGTCCATAACACTGTGTTCGTAATACACCGTCATCAATACTGCCCATAACACTGTGTTCGTAATACACCGTCATCAATACCGCCCATAACACTGTGTTCGTAATACACCGTCATCAATACTGTCCATAACACTGTGTTCGTAATACACCGTCATCAATACCGCCCATAACACTGTGTTCGTAATACACCGTCATCAATACTGCCCATAACACTGTGTTCGTAATACACCGTCATCAATACTGTCCATAACACTGTGTTCGTAATACACCGTCATCAATACTGTCCATAACACTGTGTTCGTAATACACCGTCATCAATACTGTCCATAGCACTGTGTTCGTAATACACCGTTAGTCTTGGTAATAATGTTAGAATTACCGACAAAATGTTAGGTAAATTGACACAGGTCCAACTAATGTGACATTTTACTGGATAAAGCTCCTGGAGAGCGAAACGTCGCCACAATAAAATGTCACATTAATTGCATCTGGGTCCATTTACCTAACGTGTTTAGTCTCGCTGCATGTCCTCACCATTTCCGAAAAATCAAAAGGGGGAGGGAACCCAAACATTACGAGGTGGACAATGCTTCCCTTCCATGGTTGCGTGACTGAGTAAAACACTGCAGTAAGACGAGGAGGAACCACAGAGACAAGGAGGCAGACTTGCATAAGATTGCAATTAACCAAGAGGCTAGCAGAAGCTACTTTTTGCATCTGTCTTGTGGCCACACACAACTAGTGCCCATAGCTATGCCAAACTTATTGAGACTTTTTCTCTAACTACCCCACAACTGACACTTGAGTGTATCAAATTTTCCTTAAAATAATTTAATTATATTTTTCACTTGTAAATTATAACTTTCAATCCTCTTATCGAACTTAAATATTGTCAGCTCTGGAACATGGGTAATAGTTGTGTTAAGGCTCTGTGTTTATTAGACACAAAATTATAATCAAGTTTTCACCTAACAAGCACCTAAAGTCGGTTCCTGACCAGCCGGGCTGTGGCTCGTACGTTGGTTTGCGTGCAGCCAGCAGCAACAGCCTGGTTGATCAGGCTCTGATCCACCAGGAGGCCTGGTCACAGACCGGGCCACGGGGGCGTTGACCCCCGAAACTCTCTCCAGGTAAACTCCAGGTCACCAGCCATAACACCACTACTAACTGCCCAACTCCAGCTGATGACCCTGACGTTGCGAAGCACAGGATGATATTTGGGTCGGATCCCCTTTCATCCAAATATTTCTCGTCTAACCATGACTGAAACCAAAGTTGTAAACACACTTCAGTTATTTAACTGTCTTCAGGGAAGGTTTCAGGCAGCGACGCTTCCAACAAGTCAGTTATATGGTGAGAGCTACCCTCGGTAGGATCTCAACTAAACACAAACTAGCATAAAATTATTTAGTTACACCTTAGTCATCCTAATAACTTAAAGATATGTTATCCACACAAAATACTTTTGCTAGCGAAGTACTAATTTCAAATGCTTACTTTTGAAGATTCCGTAAATTCTCCTAGTCTTGGTGCTGGAGTTTCTCCTGACTATTCCCCCAATCAAGATAACATCTCAAGAAGCAAGAAAATAGTCGACAGACTATGATATAACTTCTTACTACTACTCACAAGACATGCGAACACATTCCAGGGCTCAATACGCAATGCGTATATTACAACAGAGCAAATTCTGCACAAAACAAACATTACACGCAACACAGCATTCTATACATCAGGTTTAACCACCACCTATATATTTCCATAATAGCCATCATTAAACGTTGAATACACAATGTTATCTCTCTAAAAACCTTTATTTACCCTAGTTTTAATTAATTTTACTTACTGTGTTTAAGGAATAATGAGTAATAAATAAACTTCACTCAGTGAGTGATGCAATGTGTCGTCACGCGAGTGAGTGCAAGAGTGAGGAGTTCTGTTGTGTGGGAGTGCAAGAGTGAGGAGTTCTGTTGTGTGGGAGTGCAAGAGTGAGGAGTTCTGTTGTGTGGGAGTGCAAGAGTGAGGTGTTCTGTTGTGTGTGAGTGCAAGAGTGAGGTGTTCTGTGGTGTGTGAGTGCATGAGTGAGGTGCTCTGTTGTGTGTGAGTGAAAGAGTGAGGTGTTCTGATGTGTGTGAGTGCAAGAGTAAGGTGTTCTGATGTGTGTGAGTGTAAGAGTGAGGTGTTCTGTTGTGTGAGTGCAAGCGTAATGTATAACAAAAAAAGGCACAATACCGTGACTGGAACGATGCACAAATAACCCGCACATAAAAGAGAGAAGCTTACGACGACGTTTCGGTCCGACTTGGACCATTTACAAAGTCACACTAACCAGAAGTGGAGCAGGACGGCTATATATAGGCAGGAAGAGGTGGTGGTGGTAGTAGTAGTAGTCCAAGAATGGTATATAATGCAGACAAGATGAAATTAAGACACATGCGCAACACCCGGGCATCTCGAAGTATTCCATGTAAAGATTAGCAAGGACCGTTATGGTGTCACTATGGGCTCTCCTCTCTCTCCGGTCCTTGCTAATCTTTACATGGAGTACTTCGAGACTGTTCCTCTTCCTACCCTCGATGTGCAACCTTCACTCTGGCTCCGCTATGTGGATGACATCTTTGCTCTGTGGCCTCATGACTCCAGTCTCTTCCAACCTTTTCTTGAAGCTCTTAATAATCTTGCCCCTTCCATTAAGTTTAAAGTTGAATGGGAATCTAATTCCTTGCTTCCTTTCCTTGATGTCCATGTCCACCGCTCAGATACAGGTTTTTCCTTTTCCGTTTACCGAAAACCTATGCACAGTGGCATGTACATTCACTACTTTTCCTATCATGCTTCCCCTGTCAAGAAAAGTGTTCTTTTCTCCCTCTTTCTCCGTGCCCTCCGCATCTGTGATCCTCAGTTCCTTCCAGCAGAAATTTCCACTCTTCATAATTCGTTTTCCCGTCTTGGCTACCCTTCCCATTTCATAGACTCTGCCCTCTCACGTGCTAAACGTAATTTCTTCTCTCCCAAACTCTCTACTCCTGGGAACTCTTCCATCCTCTGCCTTCCCTACATTTCCGGTCTTTCTAATCTCAACAATTCTCTCCGTCCCTTAGACATCAAGCTTACCTTCCGCCAGACTAACACTCTTCGCACTAATCTCGTTCATACCTCTCCTCCCTCTACAGATGTTCCTGGTGTCTACTCTATTTCTTGCTCCTCCTGTCCTCTTCAATACTTCGGAGAAACTGGTCGATCTCTTTCTGACAGACTTAGGGAACACAAAAATAGTGTTAGGCTTGCCGACACTAACAATGTTCTTTTCTGTCACGTCAGAGATCATAGCCATCCTATTGACTGGTCTCTGCTAAAACTGTCTTCCCTACTTCCAACTCGAACAGTCGCCGTCTAGTTGAATCCTCTCTAATGCACAACTTTCCTTGTATGAATCTGAGCCCTGGCTTCGTCTCTGTAGATGCCTTCCTCTCCCACTACATTGTAAAATGCTCCAAACTTCAGAACACCCGTGACTTAACCTGACTCCTAATTTTTTCTTTTTCTTTTTCTTCTTCTCCCTCTTCCCCTTTCCTCTTTCCTTTTTCTCCTCTGGGTTGTCTTTCTCTCTTCTGTCTCATGTTTCTGTTCCTTCTTCATTTATTTCACCACTTCCCCTTTCACGCACCTCTGTGCGCTTGCTCTCCCTCTGTGGGCACCTAGCTCCCTTGCAGTGCTCCCCTTCCTTTGTATTTGACTGTCTCGTCCTCCTTATTCCCCACTTCTACCACTACTACTACCTCTTCTACTACTACTACTACTACTACTACTACTACTACTGCTACTACTGATGATGAAATTAAGACACATGTGCGGCGTCTGGGTGTCTTTGTTGTGGACGTTTCGCCATCCAGTGGCTGGCTGGATGGCGAAACGTCTACGATAGAGATGCCCGGGTGTTGCGCACGTGTCTTAATTTCATCTTGTCGGTATTATATACCGTTCTTGTACTACTACTACTACTACTACCACCATCTCTTCCTGCCTATATATAGCCGCCCTGCTCCACTTCTGGTTAGTGTGACTTTGTAAATGGTCCAAGTCGGACCGAAACGTCGTCGTAAGCTTCATTCTTTTATGTGCGGGTTATTTGTGTAAGCGTAATGTGTTCTATTGTGTGTGAGTGCAAGAGTGAAGTGTTCTGATGTGTGTGAGTGCACGATTGAGGTGTTCTGTTGTGTGTGAGTGCAAGAGTGAAGTGTTCTGTTGTGTGTGAGTGCAAGAGTGAAGTGTTCTGTTGTGTGTGAGTGAAAGAGTGAGGTGTTCTGATGTGTGTGAGTGCACGATTGAGGTGTTCTGTTGTGTGTGAGTGCAAGAGTGAGGTGTTCTGTTGTGTCTGAGTGCAAGAGTGAGGTGCTCTGTTTCGTGTGAGTGCACGATTGAGGTGTTCTGTTGCGTGTGAGTGCAAGAGTAAGGTGTTCTGTTGTGTGTGAGTGCAAGAGTGAGGTGTTTCGATGTGTGTGAGTGCAAGAGTAAGGTGTTATGTTTTGTGTGAGTGCAAGAGTTTGGTGTTCTGTTGTGTGTGAGTGCAAGAGTAAGGTGTTCTGACTCACGAAATCGTAACCGCGGGTTCAAATCCCGCCCGTGGTATGGTAAGGTGTTCTGTTGTGTGTGAGTGCAAAAGTGAAGTGTCAAGTGTGTGTGTAGTGCAAGAGTGAAGTGTCATGTGTGTGTGAGTGCAAGAGTGAGGTGTCAAGTTGTGAGTGGAAGAGTGAGGTGTCATGTGTGTGTGAGTGCAAGAGTGAGGTGTCATGTGTGTGTGAGTGAAAGAGTGAGGTGTCATGTGTGTGTGAGTGCAAGAGTGAGGTGTCATGTGTGTGTGAGTGCAAGAGTGAGGTGTCATGTGTGTGTGAGTGCAAAAGTGAGGTGTCATGTTGTGTGTGAGTGCAAGAGTGACATGTCATGTTGTGTGTGAGTGCAAGAGTGAGGTGTCATGTTGTGTGTGAGTGCAAGAGTGAGGTGTCATGTTGTGTGTGAGTGCAAGAGTGAGGTGTCATGTGTGTGTGAGTGCAAGAGTGAGGTGTCATGTGTGTGTGAGTGCAAGAGTGAGGTGTCATGTGTGTGTGAGTGCAAGAGTGAGGTGTCATGTGTGTGTGAGTGCAAGAGTGAGGTGTCATGTGTGTGTGAGTGCAAAAGTGAGGTGTCATGTTGTGTGTGAGTGCAAGAGTGACATATCATGTTGTGTGTGAGTGCAAGAGTGAGGTGTCATGTGTGTGTGAGTGCAAGAGTGAGGTGTCATGTGTGTGTGAGTGCAAAAGTGAGGTGTCATGTTGTGTGTGAGTGCAAGAGTGATATGTCATGTTGTGTGTGAGTGCAAGAGTGATATGTCATGTGTGTGTGAGTGCAAGAGTGAGGTGTCATGTTGTGTGTGAGTGCAAGAGTGAGGTGTCACACTAAATCGTAATAACACGATTTCAAATAAAACAGGGAACGTGCGGGATTTGAACCCATGGCGAGTGTGTTAGCTGCGGATTCATCTGTAAAAACCTGCATTTGTGGTTACAGTGGTGGCCCATTCTAACCTCCCTATAGTGTATAGAAATGTACATAGTTGGATCAATCTTATTGTAGCCAGCTGTGTCAGTGGTTTGCATACTGCCCTGTGAGTTTTACGATTTAGCATGGGTTCAAACCCCAACCGTTCCTTTCGGAGAATCCGAAATTTCCCTTAATGGCCTCAGTTATTTTAATGCCGTATTTTTTTAATATATAATACTGGGGGATGTAACTTTCAAGCGTCCCCATAAAACGCACAAACGCAGATAAACTTACAGTTCATCCATGTACGCGTAACGCAACATACGCCAGCATACGCGAAACTCAATTCCATTCTGTCAGCTTACGCAAATTTCACAATCTCAGCTACAGCTTTACAAGGAAATGAAATTTAATTTCGTTGAGGCACACAAGAAGAGAAGCTTCAATTCCCGCATTTACCGGAACCCAACATTTCATTTCGTCAATGTGCGCAAGACCCGTCCCAATAGTCCGTTCAGGTAGGAGATATTGGAGAACTGGAATTACAGAAGGGGGAGAGGCAGAGACGGGAGAGGGTGCAAAAGAAAACGGGGGAAGGAATGGGGAGAGGAGAGAATTGAGATGGGAGAAGGTGCAAAAGAAAACGGGGAAGAAATGGGGAGAGGAGAGAATTGAGATGGGAGAAGGTGCAAAAGAAAACGGGGGAAGAAATGGGGAGAGGAGAGAATTGAGATGGGAGAAGGTGCAGAAGAAAACGGGGAAGAAATAGGGAGAGGAGAAAATTGATATGGGAGAAGGTGCAAAAGAAAACGGGAAGAAATGGGGAGAGGAGAGAATTGAGATGGGAGAAGGTGCAGAAGAAAACGGGAAGAAATGGGGAGAGGAGAGATTTGAGATGGGAGAAGGTGCAGAAGAAAACGGGGGAAGAAATAGGGAGAGGAGAGAATTGAGATGGGAGAAGGTGCAAAAGAAAACGGGGGAAGAAATGGGGAGAGGAGAGAATTGAGATGGGAGAAGGTGCAGAAGAAAACGGGGAAGAAATGGGGAGAGGAGAGAATTGAGATGGGAGAAGGTGCAAAAGAAAACGGGGGAAGAAATGGGGAGAGGAGAGAATTGACATGGGAGAAGGTGCAAAAGAAAACGGGGAAGAAATAGGGAGAGGAGAGAATTGAGATAAGAACATAAGAACATAAGAACGAAGGAACACTGCAGAAGACCTACTGGCCCATGCGAGGCAGGTCCAAGTCCCTACCGGCTTAAGCCAATGCACCCAACCTAGTCAGGTCAGGTCACATTGACTTAAGGGAGGAACACGGCAACCGACCTGTTAGCACAAGCTATCAGGTCCAACTCACACCCACCCACATCTACTCATGTATTTATCCAACCTATTTTTAAAGCTACACAACGTTCTGGCCTCTATAACGGTACTTGGGAGTTTGTTCCACTCATCCACAACTCTATTACCAAACCAGTACTTTCCTATATCCCTCCTGAATCTGAATTTTTCCAACTTAAAACCATTGCTGCGAGTCCTGTCTAGGCTAGATATTTTCAGCACACTCTTTACATCCCCTTTATTTATTCCTGTCTTCCACTTATAAACCTCAATCATATCCCCCCTAATTCTACGTCTTTCTAGAGAGTGCAGTTTCAGGGCCCTTAGTCTATCCTCATAGGGAAGGTTTCTGATACATGGGATCATCTTTGTCATCCTCCTTTGTACATTTTCCAGAGAATTTATATCCATTCTGTAATACGGTGACCAAAACTGTGCAGCATAATCTAAATGAGGCCTAACCAAGGATGTATAGAGTTGAAGAACAACCTGAGGACTCCTATTATTTATGCTTCTTGATATGAAGCCAAGGATTCTATTAGCTTTATTGCGAACACTTATGCACTGTTGTCTTGGTTTCAGATTACTGCTAACCAGAACTCCTAAATCTTTTTCGCAATCCGTAATATTAAGATCTACATTATTTAGTTTATATGTGGCATGGTTATTGTCCTGTCCAACATTTAGAACTTTGCATTTGTCTATATTAAACTGCATCTGCCACTTCTCCGACCACTGCATCAGTCTATTCAAATCTTCCTGGAGTGCTCGAATGTCCTCGTCAGAATGAATTCGACGGCCTATTTTGGTGTCATCGGCAAACTTGCCGATGTCGCTCTTTATGCCCTTGTTGCGGCCCCTGCCAAACTAGCGGTTAAATAGTTAACCTGCCGGCCGGCAGTACCACTGGGTGCGTCATCAAACCCAATGTGGGGGCTGCTGAGCCGGCCTTAGAGCAGTAAGAGCCTGAGTGCCTCACGGTACACACCTAAGCAGTAGGTACCTGACCACCGAAGGGTACACGTCTACTGGCTTTAGTAACAGTATGTACCAGAGCGCCTCGCTGTACACACCTAAGCAGTAGGTACCTGACCACCGAAGGGTACACGTCTACTGGCTTTAGTAACAGTATGTACCAGAGCGCCTCGCTGTACACACCTAAGCAGTAGGTACCTGACCACCGAAGGGTACACGTCTACTGGCTTTAGTAACAGTATGTACCAGAGCGCCTCGCTGTACACACCTAAGCAGTAGGTACCTGACCACCGAAGGGTACACGTCTACTGGCTTTAGTAACAGTATGTACCAGAGCGCCTCGCTGTACACACCTAAGCAGTAGGTACCTGACCACCGAAGGGTACACGTCTACTGGCTTTAGTAACAGTATGTACCAGAGCGCCTCGCTGTACACACCTAAGCAGTAGGTACCTGACCACCGAAGGGTACACGTCTACTGGCTTTAGAAATATTATGTACCTGAGCGCCTCGCTGTACACACCTAAGCAGTAGGTACCTGACCACCGAAGGGTACACGTCTACTGGCTTTAGTAACAGTATGTACCAGAGCGCCTCGCTGTACACACCTAAGCAGTAGGTACCTGACCACCGAAGGGTACACGTCTACTGGCTTTAGTAACAGTATGTACCAGAGCGCCTCGCTGTACACACCTAAGCAGTAGGTACCTGACCACCGAAGGGTACACGTCTACTGGCTTCAACATTAAGTACCTGAACTCCTCAGGGTACACGTCTATGCAGTAGGTACCTGACCACCGAATCGTACCTATCTACTGGCGTTAGAAGAACCGCTCACCGCAGCTCACTGAGTCTGTTGGCCTCAGTTACTTGACGGCCGCATTCAGTGAGCTTGCAGCATGGTGTTCGGCTAGCGGTGTGTCAACCGCCTTTGGAGAGGATTTACTGGACTACCGGTGATGTCTGTGGACTCACCGTCTACGTTGATCAACTGTGGGCCGGAGTCGTCAGATGCTGTTTAGTGGGACATTACATGAAGAAAAGGTTGGAGTGTTACACTGAACTGGGCCAGGACCGTAGTGTGACACTGAGGGACGTATGATGGAGTGGAACACTGAGATATGCACAGGACCGTAGTGGAACACTGAGATGAAAAGGGTGTCGTGGGACACTGAAGATGGCCTGGTTGTAGTGTACACTGAACAGTGTCGTGTGACTGACTTCGTGTCGTGAGAGGCAGTTGATTGTAATTTATTATTATAAAAATGTTATTTATAATTTATTGTTTTAGCATAGAGATATATATATATAGTGACAGTAGTGTCAAGAGTTGTACCCTGTGTAGGGTTATTAATTATATTTTAGTAAAATGCTGATTATAATTTATTATAGTAACATGTACATATTATTATTATATCATAGTTCAAATACCTCTAGACCAAAGATAGTTGATTTTTATATATTAAAGATTAATTTATATTAATGTGTGTATTTATGTATCCCGAACTCTTTATTACAAAAGGAGTAAATCTTGCTACCATCTTCTTTTAAAAATTACTTTTTTTGTAATAGCCCTCATCTATGTCGTTTATGTAGATTGTGAACAGCAGGGGGCCCAACACTGACCCCTGTGGAACACCGCTCGTGACGCTTCCCCACTCTGATTTCTCCCCATTTATGCAAACTCTCTGCTGCCTATTTGTCAACCATGCCTCTATCCAGGAAAAAATTTCTCCTCCTATTCCATGTGCTTTAATTTTCCTCAATAGTCTCTGATGTGGGACCCTGTCAAAAGCCTTACTGAAGTCCATATACACAATATCATATTCATTACCATGATCTACCTCCTCAAATACCTTAGTGAAAAAAGTTAATAAATTCGTAAGGCAGGAACGCCCCTTTGTAAAACCATGCTGAGATTCGTTGATTAATTTATGCTTTTCAAGGTGGCTACGAACTGCCTCGGCAATTATTGATTCCATAAATTTTCCCACTATGGAGGTTAGGCTTACTGGTCTATAGTTCGAAGCTAAGGACCTGTCACCTGTTTTGAAAATAGGTATCACATTTGCCATTTTCCACTTATCTGGCACCATGCCAGTTTGTAGTGATATGTTGAAAAGATTAGCCAAAGGTGTGTTAAGCTCCTCTTTACATTCCTTTAGAACCCTTGCATACAGTTCATCAGGGCCTGGGGATTTGTTAGGTTTTAATTTATCTATTTGCCTAAGGACCATGTCACTTGTGACCCTAATAGTGCACAGTTTATTATCGTCCTGTTCTACATAATTTATCATTACTGGAATATCGCTGGTATCCTCCTGTGTAAAAACTGAGAGGAAGTATGTGTTAAAAATTCTACACATTTCCTTATCACTGTCAGTGAGCTGACCCGAGGAACTTTTGAGTGGGCCTATCTTGTCCCTGATCTTACTTCTGTATACCTGAAAGAATCCTTTTGGGTTAGTCTTCGATTCTCTTGCAACTTTAACCTCATAATCTCTATTTGCTTTTCTAATTCCCTTTTTTATTTCTCTCTTTAACTGAATATATCGATTTCTTAATTGCCCCTCTCCTCTTTTGATTTGCCTATATATGCCTCTCTTTTGACCAATCAGATATTTTAATCTATTGTTCATCCATTTAGGATCATTTTTGTTTGATCTGATTTCCCTATTTGGAACATAATTTGACTGAGCAGCTAGAACTATGCCCTGGAAAGCATCATATCGGCAACCATCACCACCTACCTGACCCCTAGTCAGGTCATTCCAGTTCAGCCCACCTAAGTAATTTTTCAGTCCTATGAAATCAGCCAAGCGAAAGTCAGGGACGGAGACTTGATTGCCATTATTAGGGGAATTCCATGATATGTTAAAACTGAGTGATTTGTGATCACTCTCCCCAAGCTCATCATTAACCTCAAGATTATTAATTAGTGTTTCCCTACTGGCAAGAACCAAGTCAAGGAGGTTATTTCCCCTAGTTGGCTCTGTCACAAACTGTTTTAAAAAACAATCCTGGATCGTATCAAGAAAGTCACCCGACTCTAAATTTCCTGTCAAATTGCTCCAGTCAATCTGTCTATAGTTGAAATCTCCCATTAGCACAACATTTTCGTATGTAGATGCCTTACGAATTTCGTCCCATAGAAGTTTACTGCACTCCCTATCAAGATTTGGGGCCCTGTAAATCACACCCAAAATTAGTTTTTCTCGGCCCTCGAGAAGCTGTAACCAAACAGATTCAGTGGCTGACGCTTCTAATTTAATATCTTGTCTAACACAACAATTTAAATTGTCTCTGACATACATCGCTACTCCACCACCTTTCCTGTTGACCCTGTCAGTGTGGAATAATTTATAGCCTTGTATGTGACATTCAGAGGGCATCTCTCTATCTTTCAGATTGAGCCAGGTCTCTGTTATAGCAATAATATCTATGTTTCCTGCACTTGCAATTAATCTTAGCTCATCTATCTTATTTCTAACACTCCTGCTATTAGTATAGTAAACCTTAAGGGAGCTAGTCCCTTGCTGCCCTCTGCTGTCCCCCTTTGTTTGCTGACCTGTTCTATTGTCTTTATTTATAACTTCATGCTGAATGCCTTTTATACATTTACTGTTTCCAACCCTAGTGTTGCAACCTGCTTGTTTCCCACACACACCCATACCTCTATCTTCCATCAGTTTAAAATCATAGGCATTTCACCAATGGCCTTCTCAATCGAGTCTGCAAGTGCTACCACCCCTGCCCCAGAGAGATGAACCCCATCCCTTGCATACATATCATGTTTGCCATAAAAGTTGTTCCAGTTGTCAATGAATGGGATTGCAAGTTCCTTGCAGTATCTGTCTAGCCAGCAATTTACACCAATTGCCCTAGACAACCATTCATTTCCTACTCCCCTTCTAGGCAAGATGCTACATATGATTGGGATCCCTCCCTTAGACTTAATGAAATCTATAGCTGACCTGTACTTATCTAGCAGCTCTTCTCTCCTACCCTTCCCAATATCATTTCCACCAGCACTGAGACAGATAATGGGCTTGTTCCCATTACCTGACATGATATTATCCAGTCTGTTGACAATGTCCCCAACACCAGCTCCAGGGAAGCACACTCTATCTCTCATCTTCTTATTCCTATTACAAAAAGCACGATCAACATATCTTACCTGAGAGTCACCAACCACAAGAATGCGCTTACCTTCATTAGCAGGGGCAGTAGTACCCTTACCTTCACTGGCCACTGAAGTACATTCATCCTGGAGAACAGAGAAGCGATTTCCTACCTTCAGATCTGCACTCTTAACTTTCCTTACTCTGATGCGCCTCCCATTACTGTGAACAACTCGCCACTTGTAGCAGGTGCTGGGCTGCACCTCACTGCTGGTAGCCGTTGCTACCACCCCACCTACAGCCTCCTCACAGTGAGAGACAGACTGCACCTCACTGCTAGAAGCCTCATTCCCCACATCTCCAACCACCTCACACTCTCTCCCAGGCCCATTGAGGTGGACCTTCAGCCTCCTAATCTCCTCCTGGAGAAGCAAGACCTCCTCCTTCAACTCTCCAACCTCAGCTTTTAAAACACTGTAGAAGCAAGCCATGCTTTGTAACCGTCCACGCTAATCCCCAAGCAGCTCAGGGTCTGTGACCTCACGTGACGACTGACCACTGAACACGACGACTGACCACTGAACACGAGAAGGTGCAAAAGAAAACGGGGAAGGAATGGGGAGAGGAGAGAACTGAAAACGACGAGAGAGCAGAGAAGTGGAAAAGTCAGTTTCACTATCAGGATGAAGTGGAGAGGAAGAAGGAAACACAAGGGAGACCACGAGAGTAAACTTGAGCACCTAAGCTGTTATAAGATAAACACGGGTAAGTGAAACTTTGTATCTAGTTGATTTGACTGGAATGAAGGTTGAATCGCAGCTCCTGGTCCTTCGTTTTAACGCTTATCGACTGACTTCACTGATCTGTGGACTTCGAGAATCAGTTATAACTACTACTGAAGAAGTGTGTAGCGTTTACAACTGTCATCTCACTTTTGAGTATATTTCACATATTTATGTGTCTCATTTACATTTATATTTCCCATCTGACTTATTCTTCCTCCAGCTCCTCGTATCGCAAACTGGCATCATCCATCTGATCCAAACCCCGAAGTATTTTTTAAATCACGATCATATCAAGGCAAGATCACATCAAGGCTAATTTCAACCATATCCCGTTTGAATACCAGCTTTCACAAGCACTTTATATAGTAATAAAACCACTAAACAAACGCACCCAGCGCGTTTGTTTCGAAGGATGGCTAATTAAATGGTTAAGGCAATGTGTACATTGTTCTGTCTCTTGAGGCGGGTGAATATGTCGTGCCGAATATGTAAAACTGGTCAATTAGCAAGAACTCATTTAAAATTAAGTCCTTTCTAAAATTTTCTCTTATACGTTTAAAGATATATTTTTTTCATTAATGTTGATGTAAAAGTTTATAATTTTGCACCAAAAGGAACTTAGGAAACTTACCTAACCTTATTATAACAAGCTCAATTTATTTTAGCCTAACCCAACTAAATATATTTTAGATTTGTTTACAATAATTTAATTCTAAACAAACACAGTGAAATATATTTTTTTCGTTAGGTTCAGAATGATTTTGGCGAAATTATTGCATATACAAATTTTCACTTGTCCTATATGGCAAGATGAGCGTTGCTATTTAAGCCAAGATCGCAAGTAAATATATATATATATATATATATATATATATATATATATATATATATATATATATATATATATATATACATATATATATATATATATATATATATATATATATATATATATATATATATATATATATATATATATATATATATATATATATATATATATATATATACATATTGGCTTAAATAGCAACGCTCATCTTGCCATATAGGACAAGTGAAAATTTGTGTATGCAATAATTTCGCAAAAATAATTCTGAACCTAACGAAAAAAAAAAAATATTTCACTGTGTTTGTTTAGTATTAAATTATTGTAAGCAAATCTAAAATATATTTAGTTGGGTTAGGCTAAAATAAATTGTTCTTGTTATAATAAGGTTAGGTAAGTTTTCTAAGATTCTTTTGGAGCAAAAATAAAATTTGTTACACTAACATTAATGAAAAAATATATATCTTTTAACGTATAAGAGAAAATTTTAGAATGGACTTAATTTTAAATGAGTTCTTGTTAACTGATAAGCGATGATTCCTGGAATCGTCGCTTATTTCTATATCCGACAACTTCAACCAGAATAATGGCTTCTATAACATAGCTGAACCACTTGCCAAGAAACTTCTCCATCACTATCCCACATAAGAACATAGGAATGGAAGAACACTGCAGAAGGTCTGCTCACAAACTTATCCAATCTCCCTGCCAAGCTACCCAAGATTTTAGACTCTATAACCCCACTCGGTACATCATCAGATGCAGCATTCTCCACCTGACCTGAACATTCTGAACCTGACTTTAAATACTCACGTACCTTCCACCCCAGGTAGATCTGTTTGTGACTTGAAAAAGCCCACTGTGTGGGCGAAACGTTGTCAATAAAGGATCACATTATACTGCATATGTGTTTATATTTCCATTGTGTCGGTATTTTATACCATTTATTTCCACTCTGGTACATCCCTAGAAGAAACCCTAGAGAGTGTCACCAGATGTGGAAGCCACCGACACTAAGAGTAATTTAGAAATCTTGCTTCCCGTTGAACTTTTGTCCCATTCCCTCTTTTTAGTTGTCCCATTCCCTCTTTTTAGTTGTTCCATTCCCTCATTTTAGTTGTCCCATTCCCTCTTTTTAGTTGTTCCATTCCCTCTTTTTAGCTGTCCCATTCCCTCGTTTTAGTTGTCCCATTCCCTCATTTTAGTTGTCCCATTCCCTCTTTTTAGTTGTCCCATTCCCTCATTTTAGTTGTCCTATTCCCTCATTTTAGTTGTCCCATTCCCTCTTTTTAGGCTATAAAGACGATAGATTAATCGCAGTGCGTGGATAAAATACAAAGTATAATCCTGATCTCGGCCAGCGTTCACGTACTGAACGAGATGTTGTGCCGAAAATGGGTAATACACTGAAATGGCTTCCAGTGATCTCAATTTTCGTTGTTTAGCGAATTGATGATCTCATCACTGTGAGGAAATGCTATGGCCCTGGTTGCTAGCAGCTCAGAAACAACCACAACACAATTCACTACATCTCGGCAGGATCTGAAGGTGCTGTCTTATTGCATCGCGAGTTCACTGTCAATCCGCTCGTTTGAGTTTGAGTGCACCAGCATCACAAACGCGGCTTTCAAATGGTGTTTGCCTCTTTCTTGCAGGGAAATAGATCTCCAGGCACTTTTCCAATCAGAGAAACCTTTGTAAATTTAGACACTGGAAACCTTAGGGTAAAGGAATCACGTGAGGCAGACTGTTCTTTGATGGGGACCAGGAAAGCCAGTCACTGAATTTCTGACTTCTATTGTGAATATGGATGTTATGAACATTGATCACGTGTACGCTATCGTTTCACCCTGCCATCCGTCCTTCTTGAGGCAAATATAATAACTGTATCCTCCTCGAGGCATCGAGAGGTTCACAGAGATGCTGGCGAGATTTTTTCTTGTCATCCTGGACCCAGTTTCCTAGAAGGTCAAACGAGATTTCTGAAAGAATGAGCATGAGATAACTGTATCTCTCTGAGCCTATTAACACAGTCTTATTTCCTCTGGTATCAGCGGGTTCAATTTCCACGAGTTTAATTAAGTTCCATGTTCACATATTCAACTACAGCAGCGATAGAGATAACAATAGTAGCAAAATGAGTTTAAATATCAGCATCGTCACTTAATGTGCGGCATCTTTCCTGGCAGAGAATAAGCTGTAATGAACATCAAAATGATATACAATACCGACAGGTTGTTAGGTAAGACACATATGCAACAGTTAGACAACTTTATTCCGAAACGTTTCGCCTACACAGTAGGCTTCTTCAGTCGAATACAGAAAGTAGGCAGGAACAGTAGAGATGTGAAGACGATGTAATCAGTCCATCACCCTTAAAGTCGTAGAATTTGAGGTTGTCAGTCCCTCGGCCTGGAGAAGTTCAGTTCCATAGTCAGGAACTATCTGAAGAACAAGCGACAGTGCGGAGACTTAAATACTGTCGGAAGGAGAGGTGCAGGGTAGTAGTAGTAGTAGTAGTAGTAGTAGTGAGAGGCCACTGAGAGGTCATGTCCCTCTCAGATCCAACACTTCTCACTTGAAAAGCTTGTCCAAGGTGTTTTCTGTATCAAGATGCCACGTGTTGCAGTGTCTGACAAGATGAACATCAAAATGGTATACAATACCGACAGGTTGTTAGGTAAGACACATATGCAACAGTTAGACAACTTTATTCCGAAACGTTTCGCCTACACAGTAGGCTTCTTCAGTCGAATACAGAAAGTAGGCAGGAACAGTAGAGATGTGAAGACGATGTAATCAGTCCATCACCCTTAAAGTCGTAGAATTTGAGGTTGTCAGTCCCTCGGCCTGGAGAAGTTCAGTTCCATAGTCAGGAACTATCTGAAGAACAAGCGACAGTGCGGAGACTTAAATACTGTCGGAAGGAGAGGTGCAGGGTAGTAGTAGTAGTAGTAGTAGTAGTAGTGAGAGGCCACTGAGAGGTCATGTCCCTCTCAGATCCAACACTTCTCACTTGAAAAGCTTGTCCAAGGTGTTTTCTGTATCAAGATGCCACGTGTTGCAGTGTCTGACAAGATGAACATCAAAATGGTATACAATACCGACAGGTTGTTAGGTAAGACACATATGCAACAGTTAGACAACTTTATTCCGAAACGTTTCGCCTACACAGTAGGCTTCTTCAGTCGAATACAGAAAGTAGGCAGGAACAGTAGAGATGTGAAGACGATGTAATCAGTCCATCACCCTTAAAGTCGTAGAATTTGAGGTTGTCAGTCCCTCGGCCTGGAGAAGTTCAGTTCCATAGTCAGGAACTATCTGAAGAACAAGCGACAGTGCGGAGACTTAAATACTGTCGGAAGGAGAGGTGCAGGGTAGTAGTAGTAGTAGTAGTAGTAGTGAGAGGCCACTGAGAGGTCATGTCCCTCTCAGATCCAACACTTCTCACTTGAAAAGCTTGTCCAAGGTGTTTTCTGTATCAAGATGCCACGTGTTGCAGTGTCTGACAAGATGAACATCAAAATGGTATACAATACCGACAGGTTGTTAGGTAAGACACATATGCAATAGTTAGACAACTTTATTCCGAAACGTTTCGCCTACACAGTAGGCTTCTTCAGTCGAATACAGAAAGTAGGCAGGAACAACCTGTCGGTATTGTATACCATTTTGATGTTCATCTTGTCAGACACTGCAACACGTGGCATCTTGATACAGAAAACACCTTGGACAAGCTTTTCAAGTGAGAAGTGTTGGATCTGAGAGGGACATGACCTCTCAGTGGCCTCTCACTACTACTACTACTACTACTACTACTACTACTACTACCCTGCACCTCTCCTTCCGACAGTATTTAAGTCTCCGCACTGTCGCTTGTTCTTCAGATAGTTCCTGACTATGGAACTGAACTTCTCCAGGCCGAGGGACTGACAACCTCAAATTCTACGACTTTAAGGGTGATGGACTGATTACATCGTCTTCACATCTCTACTGTTCCTGCCTACTTTCTGTATTCGACTGAAGAAGCCTACTGTGTAGGCGAAACGTTTCGGAATAAAGTTGTCTAACTGTTGCATATGTGTCTTACCTAACAATAAGCTGTAATAAAGTTGGTAGAATTACCGACAATATGTAAAGTAAAAGGACACAAGTGCAACTAATGTGACATTTATTGTGGCAACGTTTCGCTCTCCAGGAGCTTTATCAAGCCATTACAAACAATACATGGACACAGAGGGTATATAAAGGCTCAGAGTGAGGTGAATACTAGTGAGGTACCATTTCGATGTTCACTAGTGGTAGTAGTAGTAGTAGTAGTAGTAGTGGTAGTGACAAAAGTAATACAATATGGTAGAGCAATTAATTCGTACATGAGTAAAAGGATATAAAAGCTATTACTTGGGTAACATAAAAATAGGTTGGACAAATGTAAACTGGAATGAGGCAGCTTGTTTCAGTGTTCACTCTCTGTGCTTTGTGTAGTATAACAGGAGAGACTATGTGATGGCAGGGTTTACTGTTTTCAGGAGGATTCTTGCTAAGACTTCGGAGATGGTGAAGCTGCCGTTGTTTTGTTTAATTGTATTCGAAACAGCGATCAGTGCTGATTCAAGGCACTTGCGTCTGCGGAAATTAGTTTCTTTGATCACTAATTGGGCGTCTCTGAATTTCATGAGATGATTGGTGGAATTTCGGTGTTGTACACAGGCGTTGTTCAGGTTATCGTTCCTACATGCGTAAATGTGTTCATTGAGGCGGGTGTCGAGGTTTCTTGCTGTTTCACCTACGTAAATCTTGTCACAGCCTCCACAGGGTATAGTGTAAACTCCTGCATTGACTGGTTCGTGGTGCTTGGATTTTGTCCTGGTTTATATACCCTCTGTGTCCATGTATTGTTTGTAATGGCTTGATAAAGCTCCTGGAGAGCGAAACGTTGCCACAATAAATGTCACATTAGTTGCACTTGTGTCCTGTTACTTTACTTACAGAGAATAAGCTGTCTATGTACTAAAATATATTGGCATGATCAGCTTCCACTCTATTCCACTTAGTCTCGTTTATTTCTTTGAGCCTCGTGTAGACTTTTGCATAGTTTTATCATTTTTTTTCTCATGCCAAAAAAGTTCAATGCTAACAGTTATATTATGACAGAGAACAAAACAGATTACCAAGTTTAAATAATCGGCAGAGAGCTAAAATACTTTGTAAAGAGAAAAAGATAGTTTTTTTTCTGTGTAAGTGAGCAATTAACATCGGGACCTCAGGAAAACGCTCCTTTTTTTTTCTCTCTCTTCCCCGTGTAGGTGGATTATAATCCGGCAACGTGTGGTAAATGGTCGAGGAGAAACAAAATATGTGAATGGATGGATTGAGAAGGATGTGCCTGGTATGGGCCAGCAGGCCTGCTGCAGTGTTCCTCATTTCTTATGTTCTTATGTACCAGGGTACAAGGGCCGGCGTGTGTATAAATGTTTAGAAAATCGACGGGACGATAAATGAGACAATTGTTTAACATTTGGGTATGTTTATTCTGGAAATGTTGGCCAACCAGTGGCTTCTTCAGTCCAATACAGAGAAGAATAGTGGAAGATGAGGAGTAGTTTGAGACAATCAGTCCCTCAGCCTGGAGTCAATCAGTAGATCAGTCTTGATAAGAAGGGTGGAACCAAGTCTAGGAAGCGCAAGATGTGGAATCACTCGGGAGAGAGAGAGAGAGAGAGAGAGAGAGAGAGAGAGAGAGAGAGAGAGAGAGAGAGAGAGAGAGAGAGAGAGGCAGAGTGTAGCAGGATCAGATCGAGAGGACACACGGGAAGGAACCAAAACGATGAGATACAATTCACGGAACGGGGAAGAATTTGAGTCTTAAATCTCACAGGAGAACAATGTGAGAAACCACTATGTGGTAGACACAAGGAGTAGCACCAGAACGAGTGAACACAAAGAGTGTACCAGAGGACAAAAACAGTGGAACCAATTCGAGGAGACACGAAGATTGCAACGACAAGGACACACGAAAGAACTAACGAAAGACGAAGGGGAAAAAATGAGCCAGAAACAAAAACAAATCATTACTACCTGGATCTGAACCGTAAAATGAAAAGAAATACTTCCTTATTCATTACATATATAATACCTCTGGTAATATTTAATCTTGACCACAGTGTACGTAGCGGTGTGAGGAACAATGGACACTCTCACAAGATCTGTTTGTGACTTGAAAAAGCCCAACTGTGTGGGCGAAACGTTGTCAATAAAGAATCGCAATATACTCTATTTGTGCTTATTTTTATTCCAGTGTGAGGAGGTCCCACTCTGGAGGTCCCACTCTGGAGGTCCCACTCTTGAGGTCCCACTCTTGAGGTCCCACTCTGGAGGTCCCACTCCAGAGCTCCTCACTCTGGAGCTCCCACTCCGGAGCTCCTCACTCCTGAGCACCCACTCCGGAACTCCCACTCCGGAGCTCCTCACTCCTGAGCACCCACTCCGGAACTCCCACTCCGGAGCTCCTCACTCCGGAGCTCCCACTCCGGAGCACCCACTCCGGAACTCCCACTCCAGAGCACCCACTCCGGAACTCCCACTCCGGAGCACCCACTCCGGAACTCCAACTCCGCAGCACCCACTCCGGAACTCCCACTCCGGAGCACCCACTCCGGAACTCCCCCTCCGGAGCACCCACTCCGGAGCTCATACTCCATAGCTCCCACTCCTGAGCTCCCACTCCAGAGTTCCCACTCCGGAGCTCCCACTCCTGAGCTCCCACTCCAGAGTTCCCACTCCGGAGCTCCCACTCCAGAGTTCCCAAACCATACCCCGGCCGGGATTGAACCCGCGGTCAGAGAGTCTCAAAACTCCAGCCCGGCCGGGGTATGGTTTGTTTGCAATCGTGTCATTACGATTTCGTGAGTCCAGAGTTCTCACTTCGGAGCTCCCACTCCAGAGTTCAAACTTCGGAGCTCCCACTCCGGAGCTCCCACTCCGGAGTTCCCACTCCAGAGCTCCCACTCCGGAGCTCCCACTCCGGAGCTCCCACTCTGGAGCTATGAAACTGAGCAGGTGTTGAGAAATGTCAGATAATTCAGGAATTTCCTAAGCCCCACAGAGGTCACATGGAGGTTCAGATTGCGTCATTACGCTCGTGAATACAAGACCAGCAAAAAATTTGTTATTAATGACTTACGGCTTAATGGACAAATATGAAACAAGACAAAAAAAAAAAATAACAGTACAGTTGAGTCTGTCCTTAAAGAAAAATTATACACATGAGTTATTACCTGATACAATGGTAATTTTTCACAGACTTGAAGGGAAAATGGGAGGCAATCAGGTTAATCCAAGGAGAGTGAGGAGAGGGCCAATTCCTTGTTATCAAGAATCCTTTACCAGCATGAAGATACATTTTCTGAGATAAAAGGACACAAGTGTAATTAATGAGACGTTTGCAGCAGCAGCAGCAGCAGCAGCAGTGCAGCGGGCGGGCAGCAGCAGCAGCAGTGCAGCTGCAGCAGCAGCACAGGCCAGCAGAAACAGCGCAGCAGCAGCTGCAGCAGCAGCGCAGCAGCAGCAGCAGTCCCGGGCAGCAGCAGCAGCAGCAGCAGTGGCAGCAGCAGTGCAGCAGCAGAGAAGGGTGTGCGCAGCAGCAGCAGCGCCAGCAGGGCAGCAGCAGCAGTGCAGCAGAGCAGAGCAGTGGCAGCGTGGCAGAGCAGAGCAGCAGCGGTAGCGCAGTGGCAGCTGCAGTAGCAGCAGCAGCAGGAGCAGCGTGGCAGCGGGCAGTAGCAGAGCACATGCAGAGTAGTGCCACAGCAGCCCCCTTAGCAGCAGCTGCAGCAGCAGCGCAGCAGCAGCGCAGCAGCAGTGCAGCAGCACCCGTCAAGCAGCAGCTGCAGCAGCAACTGCAGAGCAGCCGGGCAGCAGCTGCAGAGCAGCTGAAGCAGCAGTGCAGTAGAAACAGAGTAGTCAGAGCACAGCTTTTATATAGCAAGGCAGCTGTGGCAGCAGCGTAAGTGCAGCAGTGCAGCAGCCAGAGCAGCTGCGGGCAGCCAGCAGCGTAGGCAGCACCCGCAGCAGCAGAGCTGCAGAGCTGGCTGAGAGCTGTAGAGTAGAGTGAGAGGCAGTGTTGTGTAGCAGCGAGCAGAATGAAGCAGCAGAGCTGCTGTGAGTGAGCAGCAACAGTGTGAGCAGCTGTAGCTGAGAGTTGGCAGCAGTGGCGGGCTGAATAACAGGCGTAGTTGTGAGAGTAGTAGTAGTTTGGCAGTAGCAGCTGGAGCTGCAGAGCTAGCAGTAGCTAAGCAAGCCGAGCAGCTGTGTAGCAAGTGGCAGCTAGAGTAGCAGCAAGCTGTTGCAGTAGCTGAGCAAGTAGGTGTGTGCAGCAGTGCAGTGAGTTGCAGTAGCAGCTGCAGTAGGGGTTAGCGGGCTGCAGAATTGCTGTAGCAGCTGCGAGCCTCCAGGGTGAGGGACTGATCAACTTGTTCCAGACCATGGAGCTAAACTCTTCTCCAGGGTGAGGGACTGATCACCTTGCTCCAGACCATGGAGCTGAACTCTTCTCCAGAGTGAGGGACTGATCACCTTGCTCCAGACCATTGAGCTGAACTCTTCTCCAGGATGAGGGACTGATCACCTTGCTCCAGACCATGGAGCTGAACTCTTCTCCAGGGTGAGGGACTGATCACCTTGCTCCAGACCATGGAGCTGAACTCTTCTCCAGAGTGAGGGACTGATCACCTTGTTCCAGACCATGGAACTGAACTCTTCTCCAGGATGAGAGACTGATCACCTTGTTCCAGACCATGGAGCTGAACCCTTCTCCAAGGTGAGGGACTGACCACCTTGTTCCAGACCATGGAGCTGAACTCTTCTCCAGGATGAGGGACTGATCACCTTGTTCCAGACCATGGAGCTGAACTCTTCTCCAGGCTGAGAGACTGATCACCTTGTTCCAGACCATGGAGCTGAACTCTTCTCCAGGCTGAGGGACTGATCACCTTATTCCAGACCATGGAGCTGAACTGTCAAATAGATTATTGGTAATGCTGCAAGCGGGGTGTGAATTATAAACATCTTCGGAGGCTTCTTACTTTATCTGCAAAGTCGTGGTGGGTACAGAGGCTTGTGTGTTGTGCCCATGGCCCTGGAAGGGCCATCCCACGAGGAAGAGAGCTAGTAGGCCTTCTGTCTTGCTGCTAGGCCGCTGTGTGAGTGGGAGAGTGTGGGACCAGCGTCCCACAGACCTGGTCAGGCCCAGAGGGCAGCACCTTAGTGGCGCGAAATATGAACGAAGCTGGCAGACAGCATAAGCTGTCTGAGCAGACAGTACAGGCTGTCTACAGAACTCTTCTCCAGGATGAGGGACTGATCACCTTTTACCAGACCATGGAGCTGAACTCTTCTCCAGGCTGAGGGACTGACCACCTCAAATTCTGTTCCTCCAAGGTTGATTGACTGATTTCCTCTTCTGCCTCAATATTTGACTGAAGAAGCCTACTATGTAGGCAAAACGCTTCAGCAATAAATACATCCAACTGTTGTATACATAAGTTTTGATGTCCAGTGTTACAGATGCATTGATGTACAGTGTTGCAGATGCATTGATGTACAGTGTTGCAGATGCACTAATGTACAGTGTTGCAGATGCGCTGATATACAGTGTTACAGATGCGTTGATGTACAGTGTTCCAGATGCATTGATGTACAGTGTTACATTTGCATTGATGCACAGTGTTGCAGATGCACTGATGTACAGTGTTGCAGATGCATTGATGTAGAGTGTTGCAGATGCATTGATATACAGTATTGCAGATGCGCTGATGTACAGTGTTCCAGATGCATTGATGTAGAGTGTTCCAGATGCATTGATATACAGTGTTTCAGATGCATTGATATACAGTGTTCCAGATGCATTGATATACAGTGTTCCAGATGCATTGATATACAGTGTTCCAGATGCATTGATGTACAGTGTTCCAGATGCATTGATATACAGTGTTGCAGATGCATTGAAGTACATTGTTCCAGATGCATTGGTGTACAGTGTTGCAGATGCACTGATGAACAGTGTTCCAGATGCATTGATGTACAGTGTTGCAGATGCACTGATGTACAGTGTTCCAGATGCATTGATATACAGTGTTCCAGATGCATTGATGTACAGTGTTGCAGATGCACTGATGTACACTGTTCCAGATGCACTGATGTACAGTGTTCCAGATGCACTGATGTACAGTGTTCTAGATGCACTGATGTACAGTGTTCTAGATGCATTGATGTACAGTGTTGCAGATGCACTGATGTACAGTGTTCCAGATGCACTGATGTACAGTGTTGCAGATGCACTGATGTACAGTGTTCCAGATGCACTGATGTACAGTGTTGCAGATGCACTGATGTACAGTGTTGCAGATGCACTGATGTACAGTGTTGCAGATGCACTGATGTACAGTGTTCCAGATGCACTGATGTACAGTGTTGCAGATGCACTGATGTACAGTGTTGCAGATGCACTGATGTACTGTGTTGCAGATGCACTGATGTACAGTGTTCCAGATGCACTGATGTACAGTGTTCCAGATGCACTGATGTACAGTGTTGCAGATGCACTGATGTACAGTGTTCCAGATGCACTGATGTACAGTGTTGCAGATGCACTGATATACAGTGTTGCAGATGCACTGATGTACAGTGTTGCAGATGCACTGATGTACAGTGTTCCAGATGCACTGATGTACAGTGTTCCAGATGCACTGATGTACAGTGTTGCAGATGCACTGATGTACAGTGTTGCAGATGCACTGATGTACAGTGTTCCAGATGCACTGATGTACAGTGTTGCAGATGCACTGATGTACAGTGTTGCAGATGCACTGATGTACAGTGTTGCAGATGCACTGATGTACAGTGTTCCAGATGCACTGATGTACAGTGTTGCAGATGCACTGATGTACAGTGTTGCAGATGCACTGATGTACAGTGTTGCAGATGCACTGATGTACAGTGTTCCAGATGCACTGATGTACAGTGTTCCAGATGCACTGATGTACAGTGTTGCAGATGCACTGATGTACAGTGTTGCAGATGCACTGATGTACAGTGTTCCAGATGCACTGATGTACAGTGTTCCAGATGCACTGATGTACAGTGTTGCAGATGCACTGATGTACAGTGTTGCAGATGCACTGATGTACAGTGTTGCAGATGCACTGATGTACAGTGTTCCAGATGCACTGATGTACAGTGTTCCAGATGCACTGATGTACAGTGTTCCAGATGCACTGATGTACAGTGTTCCAGATGCACTGATGTACAGTGTTCCAGATGCACTGTTAAATAACATCCTGTTAAAAAGTTTTAATAACAGCCTGACTATTGTCTCTATTACGTACCCATTATTTTTTTTAGATTCAGTTGGTTTAAATCTCAAATTCTTTCAAAAGCGAATATTCTTAATTAAAAATTATGAGTTTTTTCGTTTTATTGTTGAAGAGTAATATAATTTTTTTTATGTAGCTGTTATTAATGAGAATAATACACAAATGTCCTGTTTTTTGTTTTTTAAATATAAGACGTCTTTCTAATTAAAAATTACGGGACTCATAATATTGCCTAGAGATAAATTGTTGGGAAATTTCCCAGGTTGGGAAATTTCCCTATTTTTCCCATCTTTCTTACGTTCTCAGATGCAACCTTTCCTTCTTCCTGGTCTCTTTAACTTGACTCACGAAATCGTAATGACACGATTGTCAACAAGACAAACCACGTGTGGGGTTTGAACCCGCTGGCCCAGTGGCTAACGCGTCGGTCTGGAGTGTTGAGACTCTCTGACCGCGGGTTCAAACCCCACCCGTGGTATGGTTTATTTGCCTCTTTAATTCCCATGGTTATCTTCCATTATTCTTTCCTTCATAATTCAAGTTTCTTCCCACACTTCATCCGCCCTCCTTTAATTTTTTTCCATGTGTCAACCCTTCGTTCTCCTCCAAGTTACTATTGACCTCATTATTTATTATTATTATTATTGTTATTATTATTATTATTATTATTATTATTATTATTATTATTATTATTAATATTATTATTATTATTATTATTATTATTATTATTATTATCTTTGCTATTACTCTGGTTCTAAATTTTACCTATCTCTCTAGCCTCTACTGTCCTTCGTATCCTCTCTCTCACTTTCCATTTCCCCTCTCCGTCCCTCTTTTCATATTACACTTCCCCTTCCCTCTCTACCCTCATCATTCCCTGTCACTTTTATCTTTCTAAGTATTGCAAGTCACGGAACGGATGGAGTTTGAACCCATGTCGAGTGAGTTGTAAGTTAAGTATTGCAAAAACCTCACGATGTTCATAATTTGTCTCTGTTTGGCCTCAAAAGGCAAATTTAGCTATATTCAATTTGCTCCATATAAAAATTTACCTGCAAAAATTAATTTAGCTCCGAGGGCCGCAATGCCTAATTGCTTTTCAGATTCTCCCTTTAATTTTAGCGAAAAGTAAAAATATTCTGGACCAGGTAGGCAACACTCTCAACAGAGTAAGTCTATGTGACTTACTCTTTCTTGTGATGAGTCCCTTCTGACTTAGCCTCCTCCTCCTAGTTCTCTTCCTTTTAACCTCACTGGCTGAAAATACCCACAGAACTGTTGCTGAAAGTTCTCTATCACACAGTTACAACCAGGGAGGTACTACTATCCTCTGAGGTACTATTGTCCAGGGAGGTACTACTATCTTCTGAGGTACTATTGTCCAGGGAGGTACTACTATCTTCTGAGGTACTATTGTTCAGGGAGGTACTACTATCTTCCAAGGTACTATCATCCAGGGAGGTACTACTATACTCTGAGGTACTATTGTACAGGGAGGTACTACTATCTTCTGAGGTTGTAATAAAGTTGGTAGAATTACCGACAATATGTAAAGTAAAAGGACACAAGTGCAACTAATGTGACATTTATTGTGGCAACGTTTCGCTCTCCAGGAGCTTTATCAAGCTCCTGGAGAGCGAAACGTTGCCACAATAAATGTCACATTAGTTGCACTTGTGTCCTTTTACTTTACATCTTCTGAGGTATTGTTATCCAAGGAGGTACTACTATCCTCTGAGGTACTATTGTCCAGGGAGGTACTACTGTCTTCTGAGGTACTATTGTCCAGGGAGGCACTACTATCTTCTGAGGTACTATCATCCAGGGAGGTACTACTATCCTCTGAGGTACTATTGTCCAAGGAGGTACTACTATCTTCTGAGGTACTATCATCCAGAGAGGTACTACTATCCTCTGAGGTACTATTGTCCAGGGAGGTACTACTATTTTCTGAGGTACTATTGTCCAGGGAGGTACTACTATCTTCTGAGGTACTATCATCCAGAGAGGTACTACTATCCTCTGAGGTACTATTGTCCAGGGAGGTACTACTATTTTCTGAGGTACTATTGTCCAGGGAGGTACTACTATCTTCTGAGGTACTATCATCCAGAGAGGTACTACTATCCTCTGAGGTACTATCGTCCAGGGAGGTATTGTACTACCATCGTATGAGGTACTACCATACTATTAGGCACCATCTGAGTGAATGTTGCTGCCTCTTCCATCTACTGATATACCATACAACTTTATCATCTAGTTACCGAGCAATAAATCCTTCAGCTTTCTCTTCACAACATCAACACTCTCAATTCCTACCCTCCTTTCTCTTTGTCTGCATGCCAAACAAAACGTACATCTACTCTCTGTCTATCTGTCTGTCTCTGTCTCTGTTTCTCTCTCTCTGTCTCTGTCTCTGTCTGTCTGTCTCTGTCTCTCTCTCTCTCAACCAAATAATAATTTCTTCCTCTCCTTCCCTAACCTTCATCGTCCCTTCTTTTGGTCTTTCATTTAGCTATCCTTTCTTTTCCTCGTAAATATTAATCAGTTTCCACTATCTTTCCTTCCCTTTTCCCTATTAATAAGTAAACACCTTATTTTTTTTCCTTCATTATTACCTAATCAATCACCGTCTCTTCCTCCCCAACCTTGAGTTATCAGTCATCTACCCCTTGCATCCCCTCTAACGTACGAGACCCGAAGATTAATGATCAACAGGTCTGTGTTGTGAGGCATCCTGTGTCTCAGAGCACAAGAACTCCACCCTCAGTACATGACAATAACAATTTATCCAAAGTAACAGCCAATACACGGATTCACGGCGAGTCTTCCGGTGGACAGCAGCAAAGAGGATATTCTGAGAGTAAATACGTTTCTCGTTACAAAATAGTTAAGAATTCAATAGCTTGAGAATGCAGAAAAGATGATTGCATTTTATTATGGGAAAGAAATTATTATAACTAATACCAAGCGCTAAGTCCACCAGGGTCATACAGTGTTGCAGGGTAGAGTGTGGAAGTTAAGACACATGTGCAACATCTGGATATCTTTATTGTTGACATTTCGTCATCCAGTGGCTTTATCAATACAAAGGGCAGTGACAATTGCTAATGGATGTATAATCAGAGTTTGTGTAATAGATCTTTTAATGTTAGAAAGTTGAAGAAGAAGTCTGTGTCAAAGATGGGGCAGTCAACTTGGAAAATGAAGTGACGACGTCCGAGGTAAATTCTCCGTGCTCGCTGATAGACAGGACAGTCCAGTAGATTATGGCAAACTCAGACTGGAACCTGACAATTCTCACGGGGTGGAACTGGGCACCTTTCCATGAGATACCCATGAGTGAGACGTGTGCGCCCGATGGGAAAACGGTAAAGCCGTAGTCTCCCAACCACGACATTGATGATAAGACCAGAATCCTAAACACGACTTGATAGAATATAATACGTATTAACTCGGACCAAAGCTGTTGCCAACGGCTGCGAAGGCGGCTAGAGATTACAACAAAACTGTCTAAGAAACATGAGGGTTACGTACCGCTGACCGCACAGTCGAGTCCGTCTGCTCGTTGTTCTGATCATCCACATGACCAAGGGCCCAGCAAAAAAAAAGATTTGATAAATTAGACACATGTGCAACACTTGGGTATCCTTAATGAGAAAACGTTTCACCACACAGTGGCTTCATCCGTCCATACAAAGGAGAATGGTGAAGAACATGAGGGGTTTGAGGTAATCAGTCCCTCAGCCTTGAGTCAATGTAATGAGTCCATTACTCTTGAAAAGAATACAGCATATGTGCGAAGAAGTGGCTTATATACTGTATGCAGGAGAGGTGCAGCAGTTATGTTCTTCACCATCCTCCTTTGTATGGACTGATGAAGCCACTCTGTGGGGCGAAACGTTCCCTCATTAAATATACCCAAGTGTTGCACAAGTCTCTAATTTATCAACTTATCTGTTCTCAGAACCATTGATCTACAGAAAAAGATTTCTTTACTTTTGCTAGAAATGCGGCGCATGTGCGAGAGAGTAATATGAGAGACCTTGAGGTTTTACCGTACAAAAACAAAGTTACTGAGTGTTCCAACAGCGAGAAAATTTATACGCAAGATAATTATCTTCCGAGATAATTATCTTCCAAGATAATTATCTTCCAAGAGATGTAAACACAGTGTTGATAGTCTGTAATACTTTTGTATTCTCTAGACGGAAATATTTCTCAACGTAACCAATGTCTTTTAAATATGCAGAGAAATTTCCTTACTCAAATTTATTCCAATACACAAATTTTGGGATAGCTAAAAGGACCAGATACAGAAATATTTTTTAATATATTTTCTTGACTTTCGTTTTTGTTATAGTTCAGATTAAATGCATACTGGTTAAAAAACATGATTTTTTGGGTAGAGGGGGGATATTTCCCCATAATTTAGCACAACTAATTAAAAATTACTGTTACTTTCGACCACTGAAAAATAAAATGCATCAAAATTCCAGAAAATAACCAAAAAAATAACACTAAAACTTTTGCTTAAAATCAATAATTAGCAGCGTTAACAATAACACAAATTATTGCAGGATTATCATTCCTCTGTGAGATACAAAATATTCAAGTACACAGCTTTATACACAATGGCCGAAAAAGGTCATTTAATGACGAAATACTCGAGAGGCTGATCGTCCACCTGACCCTGGTGACACCTGCCACCTGAAAACTGTTCAAGTGGATGTACACAGTGGGAGACAACACTAGCCAGTGATATATATATATATATATATATATATATATATATATATATATATATATATATATATATATATATATATATATATATATATATTTCGTGACTACTCACATTATCGTGAGTACGAAAGTTTTATTGTGACCACGAACGAGTATTTAGTCAATAACAACACTGTGACTAGCCGAGGATTCGAACCCATGTCGATTTGGCCCGCCTAAAGGTGAGCGAGAATCAGATGACGCTCTAACACACAGGACCACACAATCCTACTAGAATCAAGCAGCCATCACAGCTAGAGTGCAACGAAATTAGCTCAAAGGCACCCACAGGAGAGTATGTCCTCGGATCAAGGAAAAACACCTAGGTCTACTGAGTGCTTGATTCTTGAAGGATTGTGTGGTCCTGTGGGTGAGCGTCATGTGATTTTTCGCTCACCATGAGGCAGGCCAAAAGGATATGGGTTCGAATCCTCGGTTAGTCGCAGTGTTGTTATTGATTAAGTTAAACACTACTCACTGTCACTCAACACTGTAACGAGCACTATCACTGTCTGCCCACTTAACACTGTAACAAGCACAGTCACTGTCAGTCACTCAACACTGTAACAAGCACTGTCACTGTCTGCCCTCTTAACACTGTAACAAGCACAGTCACTGTCTGCACACTTAACACCGTAACAAGCACAGTCACTGTCAGTCACTCAACACTGTAACAAGCACTGTCACTGTCTGCCCTCTTAACACTGTAACAAGCACAGTCACTGTCTGCACACTTAACACTGTAACAAGCACTGTCACTGCCTGCCCACTTAACACTGTAACAAACACAGTCACTGTCTGTCACTCAACACTGTAACAAGCACTGTCACTGTATGCCCACTTAACACTGTAACAAGCACAATCACTGTCTGCCCACTCAACACTGTAACAAGCACAGTCACTGTCACTCAGCACTGTAACAAGCACTGTCACTGTATGCCCACTTAACACTGTAACAAGCACAATCACTGTCTGCCCACTCAACACTGTAACAAGCACAGTCACTGTCACTCAGCACTGTTACAAGCACACACTCACTGTCTGTCACTTAGCACTGTAACAAGCACAGTCACTGTCTGCCCACTTAACACTGTAACACAGTCACTGTCTCTCACTCAACACTGTAACTAACACAGTCACTGTCTGCCCACTTAACGCTGTAACAAATAGTCACTGACTGCCCACTTAACACTGTAACTAACACAGTCACTGTCTGCCCACTTAACACTGTAACAAACAGTCACTGTCTGCCCACTTAACACTGTAAGAAACACAGTCACTGTGTCTCACTCAACACTTTAACAAGCACAGTCACTACACTTACACTCACGGTGTATCTCACTAACCTGCCTAATAACTACACTTAAAAGTTTTACTCTCACTAACACCTCAATATCAACAACACTGAACAAAACCCAACAGGGAACCATACACAGCAACACAATGAAGCAGATCATACACAGCAACACAATGAAGCAGATCATACACAGCAACACAATGAAGCAGATCATACACAGCAACACAATGAATCAGATCATACACAGCAACACAATGAAGCAGATCATACACAGCAACACAATGAAGCAGATCATACACAGCAACACAATGAAGCAGATCATACACAGCAACACAATGAAGCAGATCATACACAGCAACACAATGAAGCAGATCATACACAGCAACACAATGAAGCAGATCATACACAGCAACACAATGAAGCAGATCATACACAGCAACACAATGAAGCACATCATACACAGCAACACAATAAAGCAGATCATACACAGCAACACAATGAAGCAGATCATACACAGCAACACAATGAAGCAGATCATACACAGCAACACAATGAAGCAGATCATACACAGCAACACAATGAAGCAGATCATACACAGCAACACAATGAAGCAGATCATACACAGCAACACAATGAAGCAGATCATACACAGCAACACAATGAAGCAGATCATACACAGCAACACAATGAAACAGATCATACACAGCAACACAATGAAGCAGATCATACACAGCAACACAATGAAACAGATCATACACAGCAACACAATGAAGCAGATCATACACAGCAACACAATGAAGCAGATCATACACAGCAACACAATGAAGCAGATCATACACAGCAACACAATGAAGCAGATCATACACAGCAACACAATGAAGCAGATCATACACAGCAACACAATGAAACAGATCATACACAGCAACACAATGAAGCAGATCATACACAGCAACACAATGAAACAGATCATACACAGCAACACAATGAAGCAGATCATACACAGCAACACAATGAAGCAGATCATACACAGCAACACAATAAAGCAGATCATACACAGCAACACAATGAAGCAGATCATACACAGCAACACAATGAAGCAGATCATACACAGCAACACAATAAATCAGATCATACACAGCAACACAATGAAGCAGATCATACACAGCAACACAGTGAAGCAGATCATACACAGCAACACAATAAATCAGATCATACACAGCAACACAATGAAGCAGATCATACACAGCAACACAATGAAGCAGATCATACACAGCAACACAATAAAGCAGATCATACACAGCAACACAATAAAGCAGATCATACACAGCAACACAATAAAGCAGATCATACACAGCAACACAATGAAGCAGATCATACACAGCAACACAATAAATCAGATCATACACAGCAACACAATGAAGCAGATCATACACAGCAACACAATGAAGCAGATCATACACAGCAACACAATGAAGCACATCATACACAGCAACACAATAAAGCAGATCATACACAGCAACACAATAAAGCAGATCATACACAGCAACACAATAAAGCAGATCATACACAGCAACACAATGAAGCAGATCATACACAGCAACACAATAAATCAGATCATACACAGCAACACAATGAAGCAGATCATACACAGCAACACAATGAAGCAGATCATACACAGCAACACAATGAAGCACATCATACACAGCAACACAATAAAGCAGATCATACACAGCAACACAATAAAGCAGATCATACACAGCAACACAATAAAGCAGATCATACACAGCAACACAATAAAGCAGATCATACACAGCAACACAATTGAACCAAACAAAAAACTCACCTCTAATAAGTTAACTTTTATAATTCTTGCAACACTTACCACATACAGAGTATACACAACTACTGTTAAACCAGAACCAATGTTAAACCAGAACCAATGTTAAAGCAGAACCAATGTTAAACCAGAACCAATGTTAAACCAGAACCAATGTTAAACCAGAACCAATGTTAAACCAGAACCAATGTTAAACCAGAACCAATGTTAAACCAGAACCAATGTTAAACCAGAACCAATGTTAAACCAGAACCAATGTTAAACCAGAACCAATGTTAAACCAGAACCAATGTTAAAGCAGAACCAATGTTAAACCAGAACCAATGTTAAACCAGAACCAATGTTAAACCAGAACCAATGTTAAAGCAGAACCAATGTTAAACCAGAACCAATGTTAAACCAGAACCAATGTTAAACCAGAACCAATGTTAAACCAGAACCAATGTTAAACCAGAACCAATGTTAAACCAGAACCAATGTTAAACCAGAACCAATGTTAAAGCAGAACCAATGTTAAACCAGAACCAATGTTAAACCAGAAGCAATGTTAAAGCAGAACCAATGTTAAACCAGAACCAATGTTAAAGCAGAACCAATGTTAAACCAGAACCAATGTTAAAGCAGAACCAATGTTAAACCAGAACCAATGTTAAACCAGAAGCAATGTTAAAGCAGAACCAATGTTAAACCAGAACCAATGTTAAACCAGAAGCAATGTTAAAGCAGAACCAATGTTAAACCAGAACCAATGTTAAAGCAGAACCAATGTTAAACCAGAACCAATGTTAAACCAGAACCAATGTTAAACCAGAAGCAATGTTAAAGCAGAACCAATGTTAAACCAGAACCAATGTTAAAGCAGAACCAATGTTAAACCAGAACCAATGTTAAACCAGAACCAATGTTAAACCAGAAGTAATGTTAAAGCAGAACCAATGTTAAACCAGAACCAATGTTAAACCAGAAGCAATGTTAAAGCAGAACCAATGTTAAACCAGAACCAATGTTAAAGCAGAACCAATGTTAAACCAGAACCAATGTTAAACCAGAAGCAATGTTAAAGCAGAACCAATGTTAAACCAGAACCAATGTTAAAGCAGAACCAATGTTAAACCAGAACCAATGTTAAAGCAGAACCAATGTTAATCCAGAACCAACGTTAAAGCAGAACCAATGTTAAACCAGAACCAATGTTAAACCAGAACCATTGTTAAAGCAGAACCAATGTTAAACAACAACTAATGTTAAACCAAAACCAATATTAAACCACAACCAATGTTAAGCCACAACCAATGTTAAACTACAACCAATGTTAAACCAGAACCAATGTTAAACCAGAACCAATGTTAAAGCAGAACCAATGTTAAACCAGAACCAATGTTAAAGCAGAACCAATGTTAAACCAGAACCAATGTTAAAGCAGAACCAATGTTAATCCAGAACCAACGTTAAAGCAGAACCAATGTTAAACCAGAACCAATGTTAAACCAGAACCATTGTTAAAGCAGAACCAATGTTAAACAACAACTAATGTTAAACCAAAACCAATATTAAACCACAACCAATGTTAAGCCACAACCAATGTTAAACTACAACCAATGTTAAACCAGAACCAATGTTAAACCAGAACCAATGTTAAAGCAGAACCAATGTTAAACCAGAACCAATGTTAAAGCAGAACCAATGTTAAACCAGAACCAATGTTAAAGCAGAACCAATGTTAATCCAGAACCAACGTTAAAGCAGAACCAATGTTAAACCAGAACCAATGTTAAACCAGAACCATTGTTAAAGCAGAACCAATGTTAAACAACAACTAATGTTAAACCAAAACCAATATTAAACCACAACCAATGTTAAGCCACAACCAATGTTAAACTACAACCAATGTTAAACCAGAACCAATGTTAAACCAGAACCAGTGTTAAACCAGAACCAATGTAAAACCAGAACAGTGTTAAACCAGAACCAATGTTAAACCAGAACCAATGTTAAACCAGAACCAATGTTAAACCAGAACCAGTGTAAAAGCAGAACCAATGTTAAACCAGAACCAATGTTAAATCAGAACCAATGTTAAACAACAACCAATGTTAAACCAAAACCAATATTAAACCACAACCAATGTTAAGCCACAACCAATGTTAAACCAGAACCAATGTTAAACAATAACCAATGTTAAACGACAACTAATGTTAAACCACAACTAATGTTAAACCACAACCAATGTTAAACCACAATCAATGTTAAACCTGAACCAATGTTAAACGAGAACCAATGATAAACCACAACCAATGTTAAACGACAACTAATGTTAAATCACAACCAATGTTAAACCACAACCAATGTTAAACCACAATCAATGTTAAACCAGAACCAATGTTAAACGAGAACCAATGTTAAACCACAACCAATGTTAAACGACAACTAATGTTAAACCTCAACCAATGTTAAATCACAACCAATGTTAAACCACAACCAATGTTAAACCACAACCAATGTTAAACAGGGTTTAGTAGGGGCAGAGCTGTATCAGGGGATTGTGGTTGGGGAGAAAAAAGGGCAGGTGGGATGGCGTGGTAGAATTCAGGGTAGATGCTTTTCGTGAAAAAGGTAAAAGGTGGGATGAGGCAGGGAGATGAGTTCGGAGAGAGTGGCGAGATTTGGGAGGGAAAAGTTGGGTACAGCGCAGGGGGCGCAAGAGAAAGTCAGGCGAGGGAGACGGGGTGGTAGAGAAGCCGGGAGAGAGCCAGGGAGAGAGGGTCGTGAAGTTCAGGAGAGAGGTCAGGAGAGAAAAGGAGATTTTGTTCAGGGAGTTTTTTGGGGTTGTGAGAGGGGGAGTGAGAGGAATGGTGGAGAGGGTCAGGGTAGATGGGGTCAGGAGATGGTCGGAGAGTTGTTTTTTAGAGAGTTCAGGGTAGATGGGTTCAGGAGATGTTGGGTCAGGGAGAGTTGTGTCAGGGAGAGAGGTTTGGAGAGATGGTTAGGAGGGGGTGAGATGGGTCAGGTGAGATGTTTCAGGAGAGAGTCGGTAGAGTAGCTTAGGTGAGATGAGTTTGTGGGGGAAAAAAGTAATTCAGGTAGAAGTCGGGCGGTAGCTTGGGAGATGAGGGCCGAGAAAAATGTCAGGGTGGTTTTTTGGGGGTGGGGGTGGCGGAATGGTGTCAGGGATGAAAGGCGGAAAAATGAAGTCAGGGAGTGAAATGGTGGGTCGGGTAGATGTTGTCAGGTGAGAGAGGGGGTGGTGAGGTTGTTCAGGTGAGATGCAGTAGGTGAGATGGGGTCGGGAGAAGTCAGGTGATAAAAGGTCGTGAGAGTTGTTCGGGTGAGATAAAATTTTGGGTGAGATGTAGTGTGGGTAGATGTTGTTAGGAGATTAGGGGGGAGATGAGTGTCAGGTGATAAAATCGGGGAGATGGCTGTCGGGGAGATGGGGGTTTGGAGTAGGTCAGGGAGATTTTTGGGTCAGGAGAGAAAAAGGTGGGAGTTGGGTGGGGAAGATGAAA
>NC_091340.1:29862309-29907309 GCF_038502225.1 Cherax quadricarinatus
ATAGAGTAAAATAATTTTGTATATATATATATATATATATATATATATATATATATATATATATATATATATATATATATATATATATATATATATATATATATATATATATATATATATATATATATATATATATATATATATATATATATATATATATATATATATATATATATATATATATATATATATATATATATATATATATATATATATATATATATATCGTATAGGCAATCTGGACATCCACGATGCCTTGTACCTTCTTACAAAGTGCTTGAGTCTGCTCAGGTTGACATATTTCCTAAGATGTGTACCTTCATATGATAACCCTATACTGCACGAATATGACAGTATTCTGAGGCAGATTTTTACGAAAGTACTTAATCTTACTCTAGAAGACGGACAGTGGAACCAAGCTACACTTCCAGTCAGACTAGGAGGCATTGGTGTCCGCAAGTCATCATAGATTGCGCTTCCTGCTTTTCTGTCCTCATGCACTGCATCCAGAGAGCTTGTAGCAGCGATTCTCCCTGAACATCTTAGGGACAAGATTGGAGTCCAGGACCAAAAGTTCATCGACGGAGCCATGATCTGGGATAATCTAACGGGCTCTGAAACCAGACCTGCTCCCTCCAACAACTACAAACAATAGCACTGGGATAGTCCAATAGTGGAAAATATAGCCTCAGAGTGTGTCAGGGAAGGATAGAGCCCGCCTCCTGGCAGTGAGAGCTCCTCATGCAGGGGACTTTCTGCTGGCTGTTCCCAACTCCAGCCTTGGCACACGCCTCGACCCACAGACCATCCGCATTGGTGTTGCCCTTCGACTTGCCGCCCCTATTCTCGCCGAACACAGGTGTATTTGTGGCAGTGAAGCAGCAGACCGATTTGGGTACCATGGTCTTGTGTGCCGTAAATCCGAGGGAAAGATTGCAAGACATGAGGAGGTTAATAACATTATCAAGAGGAGCCTCACAACAGCCGGATGCCCAGCAGTAAGGGAGACACCCCAGCTATGCAGATCTGATGGCAGCCAGAAGCGTCCAGATGGTGTCATCCTTCAAGCTTGGACAGACGGTAAGCAGGTGGTGTGGGACTATACATGTGCATCTACCTTGGCTGATACCTATCTCCAATACACCAGGGAGGAAGGAGGGGCAGCTGCCAGCTTCAGGGAGTCCCAAAAGTCTAGAAATTATGGAGAACTTGCCCATCATTATATGTTTGTTCCCATAGGCTCACAGACCCTTGGCTCATGGGGAAAGAGTGCATCTAAGTTCCTTAAGGACCTGGGAAAAAGACTCATCAGGGTAACTAGGGATCCCAGGGCAGCTAGTTTTCTGTTCCAGCAGCTCAGTGCGGCTGTTCAAAGGGGTAATGCCTTCTGTATTTTGGGCACACGCCCCAGCTCTGAGGAGCTGGATGAGATTTTCGCCCTATAATCGATGATACACACGTAACAACATGTACCGTATATGCCACCTTTATATCAACAATGTATCTCTTAAATCTTCTGTACCATATTATGTAATAAAATATTCCTATTGGCAAAAAAAAATATGAAAAGATGGGGTGGCAGAGGAAGTGGAATATTCAAACGGCTTCAGGAAGAAATCCAAATATATATATATATATATATATATATATATATATATATATATATATATATATATATATATATATATATATATATATATATATATATACATATATATATATATATATATATATATATATATATATATATATATATATATATATATATATATATATATATATATATATATATATATATATATATATATATACGTACATACTTTATGGACTCGTAGAAAACACCATTTAAGATAAAATCCAAAAATATATGAAAATATGAAGGTTGAAGGACTGATTACCCCGTCTTTTTTAAATAGTTCTTCAGTCTTCCCATTATGTCCTTAAATTTGTATCGGTAAAGCCACTGAATGGAGAAACATTTACAAATGAAGATACCCAGATGATGCACATGTGTCTGATTCTTTTCGGTAACGTATACCATTTATGTACATAAGAAAATATTGTTTAGAGTCGATTACCGGCCACCCAACAAGTCGTTAAAATGACGAGCATTGCGTCAGTCGTCAAAATAACGGGCATTGCATCCATTCCCTTAAGGCTTCCACAAGAAGGATACTAATACGTTTTCAAGTATACGATAAACTATCAAGGGAGGTGATGGCCTCGTCCTACACCCACACATTCCCGAGATTAGGTAGTGATCGCGCGCGCGAGCGTGTGTGTGTGAGTGTGTGTGTGTGTGTGTGTGTGTGTGTGTGTGTGTCCTCACCTACATGTGTTAGTTGCGGTCGTGTCATATCTCTAGTTTCCGACACGTTACCACTAACGATACTACTGTTTCCTGACCTTCAAATTTCCTGTCGTACCTACTTGAAACTGTGTACTATTTTTATTTCTCCAACTCCTTTCGACGTATATTGTACGTGACATTACGTGAGAAATGAAGGATTTCTTGGGCGGAAAACTATCTACAAATTCAGTATAATACTATCCTTTATTGTCAACGTCTCGCCCACACAGTGGGCTTTATCCAGTCACTTTTCCATCGTGTCGGGATTTTATCAGTAATCTCGCATCCTGGGGACAAAATTAACCTAAGTTGCCCGAAATGCTGTCCATAACCAGGGACTTTCTGTACAGTATATCATTGATGTTAGCTATGGTCTGTATAAGTTGCATCATGTACTTGTGGTAAAGTGGTAGTCACTTAGTGAGCAGCGGTAAAGTGGTAGTCAGTGTTTAAAGCGAACTGTCACCCTCCAGGATGCCACCCACAACAGTTGACTAACATTCAGGTACCTACTTATTACTTGGTGAACAGGGACAGCATGTGTAAAGTGACTAACACTCAGATACCTACTTACTCCTAGGTAAACAGGGACAGCAGGTGTAAAGTGATTAACACCCAGGTACTTACTCCTAGGTATAAAGGGTCAGCAGGTGTAAGGAAATATGCCCAATGCTTACTCCCGTGCCGGGCATCGAACAACAGTCCACTCAGTATATAACCTATGTGCGCTACCAACCGAGCCTCGGGGCACCTAATTCTCTTCTTATCTTCTTAAATATAAAGTCAATACACAAACAAATCATCCTGGACACGTAATTATTTCTTCAGAATAAATTTGTGTTATGCAGATGCTAATATCCTTATTTAATTCAGTTTTACGTAACAGTAAACTTGTTTTTCCATCTTTGGTATATTTCTGTCGGGATTTTAAATAGATAATAACCCATTGATGTCGAAAAATAAAAAGGGCTGATGAATAAATCCATTTCAACTGGCAAGTCATCAGCAGCGTCCTGTGTCATGGCGATCCATGGCAACTGCAAGTTATCATCCGGATGCTCATCATGTGTGCGTGTGTACTTAGCTATTCGTGGTTGCAGGAATCGATTCACAGCTCCTGGCCCCGCTTCTTTGCTAGCTGGTCGCTACTTACTCACCTAATTGTGGTTGCAGGAGTCGAGACTCAGCTCCTGGCCCCGCCTCTTCACCGACCGCTACTAGGTCCTCTCTCCCCCTGCTCCATGAGCTTTATCATACCTCGTCTTAAAACTATGTATAGTTCCTGCCTCCACTACATCGCTTGCCAGACTATTCCACTTCCTAACTACTCTATGACCGAAGAAATACTTCCTAACATCCCTTTGACTTATCTGAGTCTTCAGCTATCAATTGTGACCCCTTGTTTCTGTGTCCCATCTCTGGAACATCCTGTCTGTCCACCTTGTCTATTCCACGCAGTATTTTGCATGTCGTTATCATGTCTTCCCTGACCCTCCTGTCCTCCAGTGTTGTCAGACCGATTTCCCTTAACCTTTCTTCATAGGACATTCCCCTTAGCTCTGGAACTAGCCTTGTTGCAAACCTTTGCAATTCCTCTAATTTCTTGACGTGTTTGACCAGGTGTGGGTTCCAAACTGGTGCTGTGTACTTCAGTATGGGCCTGACGTACACAGTGTATAAAGTCTTGAACGATTCCTTACTGAGGTACCGAAACGCTATTCTCAGGTTTGCCAAGCGCCCATATGTCGCAGCAGTTATCTGGTTAATGTGTTTTTCTGGCGATGTACTCGGTATTATACTCACTCCTAGGTCTTTCTCCTTGAGTGAGGTTTGCAGCCTTTGGCCACCTAGCCTATACTCTGTCTGCAGTCTTCTTTGCCCTCCTCCGATCTTCATGACTTTGCATTTGGCGGGGTTAAATTCTAGGAGCCAGTTTCTGGACCACACATCCAGCCTGTCCAGGTCTCTTTGTAGACCTGTCTGGTCTGCATCTGATTTAATTCTCCTCATTAACTTCACGTCATCTGCAAACAGGGACACTTCTGAGTCTATCCCTTCCGTCATGTCGTTCACATATACCAAGAATAGCACTGGTCCCAGGACTGACCCCTGTGGGACCCCGCTCGTCACTGGCGCTCACTGTGATACCTCATCACGGACCATGACTCGCTGTTGCCTCCCTGTTAGGTATTCTCTGATCCATTGTAGTGCCCTTCCTGTTATATGTGCCTGTTCCTCTAGCTTCTGTACTAATCTCTTGTGAGGAACTGTGTTGAAGGCCTTCTTGCAGTCCAAGAAAATGCAGTCAACCCACCTCACCCTCTCATTTCTTACTTCAGTTACCTTGTCGTAAAACTCAGGATTTGCCTTCCATGAATCCATGCTGGCTGTTGTTTATAATCTTGTTCCGTTCCAGGTGCTCCACCACTCTCCTCCTGATAATCTTTTCCAAGACTTTGCATACTATACATGTCAGTGACACTGGTCTATAATTTAGTGCTTCATTTCTGTCTCCCTTCGTAAAGATGGGGACTGCATTTGCCTTCTTCCATACTTCAGGTAGTTGCCCAGATTTTGGTTAGTGGCACACAGTGTTCCTGCTCCCTCTCTAAGGACCCATGGAGAGATGTTGTCTGGTCCCACCGCCTTTGAGGTATCAAGGTCACTTAGGAGCTTCACCTCCTCCTCAGTTGTGTATAATTCATCCAACACTTGTTGGTATATCCCTTGTTGCTGTATGCCACTGTCTTGTCTCCCCATTGTCCATTCAGCCTCCAATGTAAATACTTCCTGAAATCTCATGTTGAACTCCTCACATACCTCCTGGTCGTTTCTTGTGAGCTCCCCCCCCCCTTTCTTTCCTCAGCCTGATTACCTGGTCCTTGACTGTTGTCTACCTCTTGATGTGGCTGTAGAGTAGTTTCGGGTCAGACTTGACTTTCGATGCTCTGTCATTTTCCTACTGCTGCTCCCCCCCCCCCCCATCTAATCTGTGCATACTCGTTTCTGGTTCATCGACTAATCTCTTTATTCTCCTGAGTCCTTTGCCTTCTGTACTTTTTCCATTCTCTAGAGCACTTAGTTTTTGCCTCCCTGCACCTTCGGGTAAACCAAGGGCTCGTTCTGTCCTTCCCATTATTTCTGTTACCCTTGGGAACAAATCTTTCCTCTGCCTCCTTGCATTTTGTTGCTACAAAGTCCATCATTTTGTTTACTGATTTTCCTACCAACTCCTGTTCCCACTGAGCCTCCTGCAGGAAGGTCCTCATTCCTTTGTAGTCCCCCCTTTTATAGTTTAGCTTTTCCCTTTCTATTCCTGTTACCCTCTCCACTTTTAGCTCCACGATGTATTCAAAGCTCATAACTACGTGGTCACTAGCTCCAAGGGGCCTTTCATATGTGATGTGCTCAATGTCTGAGCTACTCAGGGTGAACACGAGGTCCAGTCTTGCTGGTTCATCCTCCCCTCTCTCTCTGGTAGTATCCCTAACATGTTGGTGCATGAGATTTGCCAGCACCACATCCATCATCTTGGCTCTCCATGTTTTGGGACCCCCCCCCCATGTGGCTCCAGGTTTTCCCAATCAATCTACCTGTGATTGAAGTCGCCTATGACCAGTAACTTCGCTTTACTTGAGTGGGCCCTTCTTGCCACCTCAGCTAGTGTCCACCATTGCTCTGTTGCATTCATCATATTCCTCTCTTGGCCTCCTGCAGTTTTGTGGTGGGTTATACATAATTGCAATGACTACCTTGTGTTCCCCTGACTGAGCTGTACCTACTATGTAATCCCTTTCTCCAATCTCGTCCATACCTTCCACTTCTTGATAACGCCACCGGTTTTTTATTAGTAGTGCAACCCCTCCTCCCCCCCCTTCTTCTATCCTTCCTCAGGATCTGATATCCGGGTGGGAAGATTGCATCCACTCCTCACATTTATTCGTTATTCCATCCGCGTTCGTGTACCAAGCCTTCAACTTCTTTTCAATAACTGTGGTCTGGGGAGAGGTGGGTTAGGGGGAGCAGGGGCCTATAGGGGGTTGGTGTGGGGGGTGGGGTCTGTGGTGTGGGGTTTGGGGGCAGAGGGCTTATGGGGGGTTTCAGTGGGGGTGGGGGTAGTGGTGAGGGGGATGGGGATAGAGGGTACAGTGTGTGAGTTGCTGTGGATTACTGTGAGTGTGGGGTTTGTGGTGAGGGGGATGGGGGGAGAGGGTACATTGTGTGGGTTACTGTGAGGGTGGGGTTTGTGGTGAGGGGGATGGGGGGAGAGGGTACATTGTGTGGGTTACTGTGGGTTTCTGTGGGGATGGGGTTTGAGTTGAGGGGGATGTACGGGTTACTGAGGGTTACTGTGAGGGTTGGGTTTATGCAGAGGGGGATTTGTGGGTTACTGTGGTTTTCTGTGAGGGTGGGGTTTGTGCTGAGGGGGATGGAGGCAGAGGGTGCAGTGAGTGGGTTTTGGGTTAGGTCGTTTAGGATTGCCATGGTTGTGTTCCATGGCAATCCCAAGCACATGTGTGCATGTGTGTATGTGTGTGTGCATGTGTGTGTGCATGTGTGTGCATGTGTGTGTGCGCATGTGTGTGTACTCACCTAATTGTACTCACCTAATTGTGGTTGCAGGGGTCGATACTCAGCTCCTGGCCCCGCCTCTTCACTGATCGCTACTGGATCCTCTCTCTCTCTGCTTCCTGAGCTTTGTCATACCTCTTCTTAAAACTATGTATGGTTCCTGCCTCCACTACTTCACTTGCTAGGCTATTCCACTTGCTGACAACTCTATGACTGAAGAAATACTTCCTAACGTCCCTGTGACTCGTCTGAGTCTTCAGCTTCCAGTTGTGACCCCTTGTCCCTGTGTCCCCTCTCTGGAACATCCTATCTCTGTCCACCTTGTCTATTCCCCGCAGTATCTTGTATGTCGTTATCATGTCTCCCCTGACCCTTCTGTCCTCCAGTGTCGTCAGTCCGATTTCCCTTAACCTTTCCTCGTACGACATTCCCTTGAGCTCTGGGACTAGCCTTGTTGCAAACCTTTGTACTTTCTCTAACTTCTTGACGTGCTTGACCAGGTGTGGGTTCCAGACTGGTGCTGCATACTCCAGTATGGGCCTAACATACACAGTGTACAGTGTCTTGAACGATTCCTTATTAAAGTATCGGAACGCTATTCTCAGGTTTGCCAGGCGCCCGTATGCTGCAGCGGTTATTTGGTTGATGTGTGCCTCCGGTGATGTGCTCGGTGTTATGGTCACCCCAAGGTCTTTCTCCCTGAGTGAGGTCTGTAGTCTTTGTCCACCTAGCCTATACTCTGTCTGCGGTCTTCTTTGCCCCTCCCCAATCTTCATGACTTTGCATTTGGCTGGATTGAATTCGAGAAGCCAGTTACTGGACCACATGTCCAGCCTCTCCAGGTCTCTTTGCAGTCCTGCCTCATCCTCGTCCGATTTAATTCTTCTCATCAACTTCACGTCATCTGCGAACAGGGACACTTCAGAGTCTATTCCTTCCATCATGTCGTTCACATATATCAAAAATAGCACTGGTCCTAGAACTGACCCCTGTGGGACCCCGCTCGTAACAGGCGCCCACTGTGATACCTCTTCACGTACCATGACTCGTTGCTGCCTCCCTGTCAGGTATTCCCTTATCCATTGCAGTGCCCTTCCTTTTACGTGTGCCTGATCCTCCAGCTTCTGCACTAATCTCTTGTGGGGAACTGTGTCAAAGGCCTTCCTGCAGTCTAGGAAAACGCAATCTACCCAACCCTCTCTCTCGTGTCTTACTTCTGTTACCTTGTCATAAAACTCCAGGAGGTTTGTGATACAAGATTTGCCTTCCATGAACCCATGCTGGTTTTCATTTATAATCTTGTTCCTTTCCAGGTGTTCGACCACTCTCCTCCTGATAATCTTCTCCATGACTTTGCACACGATACATGTCAGAGACACAGGTCTGTAGTTTAGTGCCTCGTTTCTGTTTCTTTTCTTAAATATGGGGACTACATTAGCTGTCTTCCATTTCTCAGGTAGTTGCCCAGTTTCAAGGGATGTGTTGAAGATTGTGGTTAGAGGCACACACAGCATCTCTGCTCCTTCTCTAAGGACCCATGGGGAGATGTTGTCCGGTCCCATCGCCTTTGAGGTGTCAAGGTCACTTAAGAGCTTCTTCACCTCCTCCTCAGTTGTTCGTATGTCATCCAACACTTGTTGGTATATTCCCTCTTGATGTTCCCTTCTGTTCTGTCTTCCCACAGCCCTTCCTGTCTCTACTGTAAAAACTTCCTTAAATCTCCTGTTCAGCTCCTCACATACCTCCTGATCATTTCTTGTGAGTTCTCCACCTTCTGTCCTTAATCTGATCACCTGGTCTTTGACTGTTGTCTTCCTCCTGATGTGGCTATACAACAGTTTCGGGTCAGTCTTGATTCTCGATGCTATGTCATTTTCATACTGTCGCTGGGCCTCCCTCCTTACCTGTGCGTACTCATTCCTGGCTCTGCGACTTTGTTTTTGCCTCCTTACACCGTCGGGTGAACCAGGGGCTTGTTCTGGTCTTCCCGTTGTTACTGTTGCCCTTGGGAATGAACCTTTCCACTGCCTCCTTGCATTTTGTTGCTACATATTCCATCATTTCATTTACTGGCTTTCCTGCCAGTTCTCTGTCCCACTGGACCTCCCGCAGGAAGTTCTTCAACCCTATGTAGTCCCCTCTTTTATAGTCAGGTTTTTCCCATTCTACTCCTGTTATTCTCTCCACTTGCAGCTCTACTATGTATTCAAAGCACAGAACCACGTGGTCGCTAGCTCCTAGGGGACTCTCATACTTGATGTCCTCAATGTCTGTGCTGCCCAGGGTGAACACAAGGTCCAATCTTGCTGGTTCATCCTCCCCTCTCACTCTGGTAGTGTCCTTAACATGTTGGTGCATGAGGTTTTCCAGCACCACGTCCAACATCCTGGCTCTCCATGTTTCGGGACCCCCATGTGGCTCCAGGTTTTCCCAGTCAATCTCCCTGTGGTTGAAATCCCCCATAACCAGCAACTTTGCTCTGCTGGAGTGAGCTCTTCTTGCCACCTCAGCAAGTGTGTCCACCATTGCTCTGTTGCTCTCTTCATATTCCTCTCTTGGCCTCCTGCAGTTCTGTGGTGGATTATACATCACTGCAATGACCACTTTGTGTTCCCCAGACTGAAGTGTACCTGCTATGTAGTCTCTTTCTCCCGTCTCATCTATTTCTTCCATTTTCTCGAATTTCCATCTGTTTTTTACGAGCAGAGCAACCCCACCTCCCCCCCTGCCCCTTCTATCTTTCCTCATGCTCTGCTATCCTGGTGGGAAGATTGCATCTGTTATTGTCTCCATGAGTTTTGTTTCTGTAACTGCTATGATGTCTGGGGACTTCTCATTGATTCTTTCTTGCCATTCCTCATGTTTATTCGTTAATCCATCTGCATTTGTGTACCAAACCTTCAACTTCTGTTCTAATACTGTAACTGTGGTGCGGGGGGTGGAAACAGAGGGATTGGTGTGTGATGGTTGGTTTGGATTGTTCAGTTGCCTTGGGGGTGTCGTGGCTGGAGTCCTTTGTGTGTCTTTGTGTGTGTGTGTGTGTGTGTGTGTGTGTGTGTGTGTGTGTGTGTGTGTGTTGCCTGATGCTGTTCCTTCTGCTCCGGGGGCGTTGACCCCCGGAGCACCCTCCAGGTATACTCCAGATATACAGTAAGTACAGTATTTCCCATCCCCCCGACTTTCATACCTGTCAGAAACATCATCCCGTAGTTCCGTACAGCTGCCTCCTGTTGCTGTCTTCCAAATGGTGAGGAAATATACCTAGCTGGATGAATCTTATTGTAGCCAGCTGGCCCAGTGGCTAACGCGTCGGTCTGGAGTTTTATGACTCTCTGACCGCGAGTTCTACCCCGCCCGTAGTATGGTTTAGTCAGTACTCTACGGTTAGATAATATGGTATCGTAACTCGCTACATTTTCCTTTCTTAGAAAGAAAAGTATTTTCGGCTTTTTTATTAGACAGCACTAGACAATATAGGTACATACCTTATTTCCTTTTTAATTCTAACAGCAGTAGGAATGACTGTTTGCTGTTAGTGCCAGCTGATTATTTAAACATATTACACACACACACACACACAGCTGAGGGACTGATTACCTCATCCTTTGTAAGTAGTTCTTCTGTCTTCAAACTATGTCCTAGAATATGCATTGATGAAGCCACTGGATAGAGAAACGTCTACAATAAAGGTACCCAGATGTGGAACATGTGTCTAAATCTTCAAAGCCAAGGTCTGCCGTCTCACACATACAGTAATATATTGGGTAAGTAAACAGAAAGGTGGACGGGAGGTTCGAACCGTAGTCCTGAGATTAACAGGTCCAGAGCTTTACGTCTGAGCTACGAGGATAGTTTGACAGAAGTCGCTGCTGTGTCCTGTCTGCGTCAGTGGCTACTGTCTGTGACCTTACTGAGCTTTCCCCACAGACTTCTGTGAAACTTTTCTATTAGAGAAGTTCCGTAGCTCAGCAGTAAAGGTCTGGATCTCTTACTCTTGGGACCACAGTTCGAACCTCCCTTTCATCTTCTTGTTTATTCGACAGTCGTCAACTACGACTTAAATTAGATTCAATATATCAGGTGTTTATACTTAGCTTTGGTAAGTAAGACACATGTGCAACAATCAGGCATCTTTATTCCGAAACGTTTCGCCTACACAGTAGGCTTCTTCAGTCAAGTACAGAACAGTTGGCAGGAGTAGTAGAGATGTGAAAGCGATATAATCAGTCCATCACTCTTGAAGACGTAGTTTTAAGGTGGTCAGTCCCAAAGCCTGGAGAAGAGTTTTGTTCCATAGTCTGGAACAATGTTACCAACCTCTCGGTACTGTATACCATTCTAATATTCATACTTACCTGCCTGGAGTCTACCTGGAGGGCATTCCGGGGATGAACGCCCCCGCGGCCCGGTCCACGACCAGGCCTAGTGATATCATCATTATTAAAGGTCTGTATGGCGAAGACCTGACTGGTAGAAAGGAACTAACCCTCTTACGAACATAAGAGAGGAGGAACACTGCACCAGGCCTGTTGGCCCATACTGGGCAAGTCCTTCACAAATATTCCGTTAGTGGGTTAGATTTGTGAAGGACGTGCCCAGTATAGGCCAACAGGCCTGCTGCAGTGTTCCTCCTTTCTTTGTTATTAAGAGGGTTAGTTCCTTCCTACCAGTCAAGTCTTTTCCATACCGACCTTTGGTGAGGGTAATATCACTAGATTTCACCAGGATTGGTGTGGTGTTACACTACATGTCCTCACCTTTGTCACCAGCCACAGAGAAATTTCACCAATTACCGAAATCTGGTGGAGTATTCCAATATATAGCCGGGGCTGCGGCTACCGTATAGTGCAGTATTTTGTTTCGTACATGAAAGGTACTGCTCCGTACCTAAAGGAAAATATCGTACCTTTATTTCGTATAGCAAATTTTAACAAAAATTCCATCGTGCCATACCGTACCGTACTGTCAGTCTTAATTGCCACCGGTTGTTGAAAAAATCAGAAAGATTCCTGGTAAGAAGGGGAGATATACAGTATATATCTTTTCTATGTATAGAATATTGACGTTAATGGTTGAAATTCTTGTGCAACATATGAGAATCTTATTAAGGAAACGTTTCGCCACGCAGTGGCTTCATCTGTCCAGTACAAAGTAGAAATTGATAAGAAGAGGGGGAGTTTGAGGTAATCAGTCCCTCAGCCAAGAATCGATGTGTTCAGTCCATCAATCTTGTAGAAAGTGCAGCATAGGCAAGCAAAGCAAACAAATAAGTTCAGGTAAGATCCCAATGGGATGAGCGTTGAAGACGGGATAGATGAAGAATAGCTCTGGAGAGGAGTGTTCTTAGTCTTAGAAATAGAGCTAGGGCTTAACCCAGCAGCTAAGGCGATTGTGGGACAGACTTGAGAACAGGAATAGCAGGGACTGTTGCATCGAACTTATAGTAGTTGAAGTCTTGAATCTTCAGTAGCTGGCAGCAGGCTAGGTCACATCAGAGGGTAGAACACATATGGGAATTATAGGAGTAACTGAGGAGGCAGGTTAGCATTGGAGCCATTTTCGAACTTTTTGAAGCTGCTTCTAGATAGGTGGTATAATTTAGCCTTGTTACTGAAGGTGAAACGTAGAGGCTTGATGAACTCAAGAACTTGGGTGAGTGTGAAGTGAAGCGGTGATTCACAGACATACTTGACTGTTCCAGCACCGAGGCTTTTGTAGAGTTCAGTACAGGTCATGGTGTCAGTATTTGAAGGAGAAGTGTAGAAGGTAAGGTTTTCCCATGAGGGTTTACTGGAGTCGTAGCTATCTTCCTCTTCTGGAGTGGATTCATTGGGCGAATCTACAATGGTGGTAGCAGGTGACTGAGGGGCGACAGGAGCAGTGGTGAGATGTAATGGTTGTGTAACAGCAGGCTGGGGGACGATGGTTGAGGCAGCATGATCAACTTTGTCAGCGGTGGAAGTGGTTATAGAATTTACAGGAGCAGTTGCTTGGGCAGGAGACAGGTCTGCAGGTGCAGTAAAGTTCAGGGAGTTGGGAAGGATCTTGAGGATGTCTGCTGAAGGTGTGGAGTCCGGAAAATTGAAGGTAGGCATGTTGTTCAGACGGTTTGCTGCGTTTGCAAGGTGTGCATACACCATGCAGTACAGCACCTTGGAGGCAGCACCGTCGGGGAATTGAGAGAGGGAGTTGCTGGGCGATGGTGGCTGTAGATCAGCGTGTAGAGTCTTGGTGGTGTCGGTTTGTGGTTTGGTTATTGAGGTGTTCTTCAGAACTTTAGTTTTCTTCAAAATTATTTCTTTCCTGAGTGGGCACTTAGCTGCAAGGGTATGATGATTACCCTTGCAGTTAAGACATGTTGGTGCTGTAGTAATGGTGCAGGATCTGAAATCGTGTCCATCATTCCCACATTTTGAACAAAACTTCTTATCCTTGATGGGACAGTCCTTGGTGGTGTGTTTATAGTAGTAGCAGGTCCTGCAGTGGGAGATGTATGTGAAACGTTCTTGTTCTATATGACTTGTGTCCTTTTACTTTACAATATGAGATGGCCAGACCGTCAGAGAGAGTTTGGGCAGCCATGGAGATGTCTGAGAATGTAATCTTTAGCATAGATGAGGCGTTAGGGATCTTGGAGATGCTGTCTACCGAGGCCCAGGTGTTTTGTTCCTCAATAGATGTCTTCAGTGCTTCAGTAGAGAGAGAGGTGACGATATTGTCCAGTCTTTTCACAAAGACCGAACGTTTCGACTTCAAGAATGGAGATGGGGATAGAGTGAATTGTTGTGTTTGTAGGGTCCTGATTGAAGAGTCGTCCATTAGTTTTGATGCTTCCGTGTCGTCTGTGCAGACGATAATGAAGGAGCCCTTCAGAGAGTGGATTGACGTAAATTTGACCTGCAGGCAGGTCCTAACGACGGTAGCTAAAGCTAACTTCGAGGAGTCATTTATTACACCATTCACAGACTTGATTTTCACACGGTGCGACAGCAGTGTGAAAAGGATGTGACGTTTGTAGAATATAAATTCCCCACCCTGGCGGGGTCGAAGGGAGGCTTCTTGAGTGTAGAGCAACTGTGTAATCGGACAGAGCACGACGGACCAGGAGTGAAGAGGCCGTAGACGTGGCTTATATACTGTAGTCAGGTGAGGCGAAGCAGGAGGAGGCGGGGTCATAGTGGAACCATCCACTAGTCGAAGTAGGTCTTCGTCCGAAGATTGGACAAGTATTGAAGAATTTTTTGCAACAGAGATTTCCATATGTTGTATAGGTGTCTCAATCTTCAAATTGTCGGTTTTCAAACCATTTATCAAACTGACGTTAATTCTTGCCTTTGCAATTATTCGTTAAACATTTCTTGACATTAGAATCTAAGTCAGTTTAACCATTAATGACTTTCGTGAAGTTGACAAATGGGGGGATAGAGGGTAATTAGAACATTTTCGTGGCATTTGAATGCAAAGAAAATTGGATAAAGGATGAAGAACACAAAGGCACAATATCACGAGTGGAACAATACATAAATAACTCGCACATACCATAAAGAAGTTTAATACGACATTTTGGTCCGACTTAGACCCTTGAATAGTCCCACTGTCAATGGTGCAAGTCGGACCCAAACGTCGTCATAAGCTTCTTTCTCCTATTTTTGGGTCATTTGTGTATTGTGTGTGTTTAAGGATGAAGGTGAGTGAAGAAATGCTGGTGCATCATATCAGAAAAATCTTTCATAAAAAAAATCTTAGTAAAAGCTGACAGAAAATTCATAATATTCAGTGACTCTCGACGTGTTTCCTACTGTCTTAGCAAGCAATTAATTTCTGTTTAAATGAGTGTTTTAAATTTCTCGTATTGCAGTTGTTGGGGTTAAACTCCAGTAGCCACTTGTTAGACCAGATCTGCAGCCTGTCCAGGTGCATTTGTAGCATTTCCAGGTTCATGTCTGCTTGTATTCTCCCTAGTTTCGGGTTATCCTCGAGCAGGGATACCTCTGGCTCTGTCCTTTCCATCATGTAATTTACGTATACAGGAAATAACACCGATCCTAGTACTGATCCTTGTGGAACCCCACCCGTCACATAGACCCATTCCAACACCTCTTCACGGATCATTAGTTGTTTTTTTCCTGTCAGGTATGCCTTGATCCACTGTAGTGCTATTCCTGCCACAGCTCATCTAGCTTTTGTACCAGTCTCCCGTGTGGCACTGTGCCAGAAACCTTACAGTCCAAGAAGATGCAGTCTTCTCATCCCAGTCTCTCTTCTGCCTTACTTCTGTTACCTTGTCTTAGAACTCCAGTAGGTTCGTAACGCAGAATTTTTCCGTCCTTGAAGCCGTGCTGGTTGTCGTGTATAAAGCCATTACTTTCTAGGTTCTCCAACCCTCTGTGTATGTGTGTGTACTTACCTGTTTGTGGTTGCAGGGGTCGAGTCTTAGCTCCTGGGCCCGCCTCTTCGCAGATAGCTACTTGGTCCCCTCTCTCTCTGCTCCATGTGTGCGTGTGTGTTTTCGTGTGTGATTATGTATGCACAGGTGTATATATGAGTGTCTTGTGCGTGTGTGAGCGGGTTGATATGTGCCAGTATTAGTATGCGTGCACATGTATACACACATGAGTGTGAATGTGCCTTTACGTGTGTGTACACAAGACTTGGCATCAGTGAACACAGTAATAATTTTACCAGAATGGTTCTCATCTCATTAGCAAGAGTCACCCCACCTGGTACCACCTGTCCAGCCCACAGCACCAGCTGCCTACCCTGTCTTGCTTGTTGTATACACTGCATTGTTCTCTCCTCTGCTTGTTCATCCTCCCTTGCTAGCTTCCTCTCCTGCTTATTCCTGCTCGTGCTTGTTGCTTCCACTGCTTGTTCCCTCCCCCACTAGTTTCCTCTCCCGCTTGTTCTCTCCCATGCTTATTCCCACCCCTGATTGTTCCCTCCAGTGCTTGTTCTCTCTCCTGCTGGTTCCCTCCCCTGTTTGTTCCCTCCCCTGCTTGTTAACTCCCCTGCTTGTTCTCTTTCCTGCTTGTTCCCTTTCCTGTTTGTTCCCTCCCTTGCTTGTTCCCTCCTCTGCTTGTTCCCTCCCCTGCTTGTTACCTCCTCTGCTTGTTCCCTTCCCTGCTTGTTCTCTCCCTTACTTGTTCCCTCCCCTGCGTGTTCCCTCCCCTGCTTGTTCCCTCCCCTACTTGTTCCCTCCCATGCTTGTTCCCTCCCCTGCTTGCTCCCTCCCCTGCGTGTTTCCTCCCCTGCTTGTTCCCTCCCCTACTTGTTCCCTCCCCTGCTTGTTCCCTCCCCTGCTTGTTCCCTCCCCTGCTTGTTCCCTCCCCTGCTTGTTCTCTCCCCTGCTTGTTCCCTCCCCTGCTTGTTCCTTCCCCTGCTTGTTCCCTCCTCTGCTTGTTCCTTTCCCTGCTTGTTCCCTCCCCTGCCTGTTCCCTCCCCTGCTTGTTCCCTCTCCTACTTGTTCCCTCCCGTGACTGTGCCCTCCCCTGCGTGTTCCCTCCCCTACTTGTTCCCTCCCCTGCCTGTTCCCGTCCCTGCTTGTTCCCTCCCCTACTTGTTCCCTCCCCTGCCTGTTCCCTTTCCTGCTTGTTCCTTCCCCTGCGTGTTCCCTCCCCTGCTTGTTCCCTCCTTTGCTTGTTCCCTCCTCTGCTTGTTCCTTTTCCTGCTTGTTCCCTCCCCTGCGTGTTCCCTCCCCTTCTTGTTCCCTCCCCTACTTGTTCCCTCCCCTGCGTGCTCCCTCCCCTGCTTGTTCCCTCCCCTAATTGTTCCCTCCCCTACCTGTTCCCTTCCATGCTTGTTCCCTCCCCTGCGTGTTCCCTCCCCTGCTTGTTCCCTCCCCTACTTGTTCCCTCCCCTGCCTCTTCCCATCCCTGCTTGTTCCCTCCCCTGCCTGTTCCCTTCCCTGCTTGTTCCCTCCCCTGCGTGTTCCCTCCCCTTCTTGTTCCCTCCCCTACTTGTTCCCTCCCCTGCCTGTTCCCTCCCCTAATTGTTCCCTCCCCTGCCTGTTCCCTTTCATGCTTGTTCCTTCCCCTGCCTGTTCCCTCCCCTGCGTGTTCCCTCCCCTATTTGTTCCCTCCCTTGCCTGTTCCCTTCCCTGCTTGTTCCCTCCCCTGCTTGTTCCCTCCTCTGCTTTTTCCCTCCCCTGCTTGTTCCCTCCCCTACTTGTTCCTTCTCTGCTTGTTCCCTCCCCTGCGTTTTCCCGCCCCTACTTGTTCTCTCCCCTGCTTGTTCCCTCCTCTGCTTGTTCCATACTCTTCTTGTTCCCTCCCCTGCTTTTTCCCTCCCCTGCGTGTTCCCTCCAGTGCTTGTTCCTTCCCCTGCGTGCTCCCTCCCCTGCGTGTTCCCTCCCCTAATTATTCCCTCCCCTGCCTGTTCCCTCCCCTGCTTGTTTCCTCCCCTGCTTGTTCCCTCCCCTACTTGTTCCCTCCCCTGCTTGTTCCCTCCCCTGCTTGTTCCCTCCCCTGCTTGTTCCCTCCCCTGCTTGTTCTCTCCCCTGCTTGTTCCCTCCCCTGCCTGTTCCCTCCCCTGCTTGTTCCCTCCTCTGCTTGTTCCTTTCCCTGCTTGTTCCCTCCCCTGCCTGTTCCCTCCCCTGCTTGTTCCCTCTCCTACTTGTTCCCTCCCGTGACTGTGCCCTCCCCTGCGTGTTCCCTCCCCTGCTTGTTCCCTCCCCTGCCTGTTCCAGTCCCTGCTTGTTCCCTCCCCTACTTGTTCCCTCCCCTGCATGTTCCCTTTCCTGCTTGTTCCTTCCCCTGCGTGTTCCCTCCCCTGCTTGTTCCCTCCTTTGCTTGTTCCCTCCTCTGCTTGTTCCTTTCCCTGCTTGTTCCCTCCCCTGCGTGTTCCCTCCCCTGCTTGTTCCCTCCCCTACTTGTTCCCTCCCCTGTGTGCTCCCTCCCCTGCGTGTTCCCTCCCCTACTTGTTCCCTCCCCTGCCTGTTCCCTTCCCTGCTTGTTCCCTCCCCTGCGTGTTCCCTCCCCTGCTTGTTCCCTCCCCTCCGTGTTCGCTCCCCTGCCTGTTCCCTTCCCTGCTTGTTCCCTCCCCTGCCTGTTCCCTTCCCTGCTTGTTCCCTCCCCTGCGTGTTCCCTCCCCTTCTTGTTCCGTCCCCTGCTTGTTCCCTCCCCTGCGTGTTCCCTCCCCTAATTGTTCCCTCCCCTGCCTGTTCCCTTCCCTGCTTGTTCCCTCCCCTGCGTGTTCTCTCCCCTGCTTGTTCCCTCCCCTACTTGTTCCCTCCTCTGCCTGTTCCCTTCCCTGCTTGCTCCTTCCCCTGCGTGTTCCCTCCCCTGCTTGTTCCCTCCCCTGGTTGTTCCCTCCCCTACTTGTTCCTTCTCTGCTTGTTCCCTCCCCTGCGTTTTCCCGCCCCTACTTGTTCCCTCCCCTGCTTGTTCCCTCCTCTGCTTGTTCCCTACTCTTCTTGTTCCCTCCCCTGCTTTTTCCCTCCCCTGCGTGTTCCCTCCAGTGCTTGTTCCTTCCCCTGCGTGCTCCCTCCCCTGCGTGTTCCCTCCCCTAATTATTCCCTCCCCTGCCTGTTCCCTGCCCCGCTTGTTCCCTCCACTGCCTGTTCCCTCCCCTGCTTATTCCCTCCCCTACTTGTTCCCTCCCCTGCTTGTTCCCCTCCATGCTTGTTCCCTCCCCTGCTTTTTCCCTCCTCTGCTTGTTCCCTCCCCTGCTTGTTCCCTCCCCTACTTGTTCCTTCCCCTGCCTGTTCCCTCCCCTGCGTGTTCCCTCCCCTACTTGTTCCCTCCCTTACTTGTTCCCTCCTTTGCTTGTTCCCTCCTCTGCTTGTTGCTTTCCCTGCTTGTTCCCTCCCCTGCGTGTTCCCTCCCCTTCTTGTTCCCTCCCCTACTTGTTCCCTCCCCTGCGTGTTCCCTCCCCTGCGTGTTCCCTCCCGTAATTGTTCCCTCCCCTGCCTGTTCCCTTCATTGCTTGTTCCCTCCCCTGCGTGTTCCCTCCCCTGCTTGTTTCCTCCCCTACTTGTTAGTTCCCCTGCCTCTTCCCTTCCCTGCTTGTACCCTCCCCTGCTTGTTCCCTCCTCTGCTTGTTCCCTCCCCCGTTTGTTCCCTCCCTATTTGTTCCCTCCCCTGCCTGTCCCCTCCCCTGCGTGTTCCCTCCCCTACTTGTTCCCTCCCTTGCCTGTTCCCTTCCCTGCTTGTTCCCTCCTTTGCGTGTTCCCTCCCCTGCTTGTTCCTCCCCTACTTGTTCCCTCCCCTGCGTGTTCCCTCCCCTGCGTGTTCTTTCCCCTACTTGTTCCCTCCCCTGCCTCTTCCCTTCCCTGCTTGTTCCCTCCTCTGCGTGTTCCCTCCCCTGCTTGTTCCCTTCCCTGCTTGTTCCCTCCTCTGCGTGTTCCCTCCCCTGCGTGTTCTCTCCCCTGCTTGTTCCCTCCCCTGCCTGTTCCCTTCCCTGCTTGTTCCCTCCCCTGCGTGTTCCCTCCCCTACTTGTTCCCTCCCCTGCTTGTTCCCTTTCCTGCTTATTCCCTCCCTTGCTTGTTCCCTCCTCTGCTTGTTCCCTCCCCTGCGTGTTCCCTCCCCTGCTTGTTCCCTCCCCTGCTTGTTCCCTCCCCTACTTGTTCCCTCCCCTGCCTGTTCTCTTCTCTGCTTGTTCCCTCCCCTGCTTGTTCCCTCCCCTGCTTGTTCCCTCCCTTACTTGTTCCCTCCCCTGCCTGTTCCCTCCCCTACTTGTTCCCTCCCCTGCTTGTTCCCTCCCCTACTTGTTTCCTCCCCTGCCTGTTCCCTCCCCTACTTGTTCCCTCCCCTGCTTGTTCCCTCCCCTGCTTGTTCTCTCCCCTGCTTGTTCCCTCCCCTACTTGTTCCCTCCCCTGCTTGTTCCCTCCCCTGCTTGTTCGCTCCCCTGCTTGTTCCCTGCCCTGCTTGTTCCCTCCCCTGCTTGTTCCCTCCCCTACGTGGTCCCTCCCCTGAGTGTTCCCTCCCCTGCTTGTTCCCTCCCCTGCTTGTTCCCTCCCCTGCTTGTTCCCTCCCCTGCTTGTTCCCTCCCCAGCTTGTTCCCTCCCCTACTTGTTCTCTACCCTGCTTGTTCCCTTCCCTGCTTGTTCCCTCCCATGCTTGTTCCCTCCCCTACTTGTTCCCTCCCTTACTTGTTCCCTCCCCTACTTGTTCCCACCCCTACATGTTCCCTCCTCTACTTTTTCCCTCCCCTACTTGTTCCCTCCCCTACATGTTCCCTCCCCTACTTGTTCCCTCCTGTACTTGTTCCCTCCCTACTTGTTCCCTCCCCTACTTGTTCCCTCCCCTACTTGGTCCCTCCCCTACTTGTTCCCTCCCCTACTTGTTCCCTCCTTTACTTGTTCCCTCCTCTACTTGTTCCCTCCCCTACTTGTTCCCTCCCCTACTTGTTCCCTCACCTACTTGTTCCCTCCCCTACTTGTTCCCTCCCCTACTTGTTCCCTCCCCTAATTGTTCCCTCCCCTACTTGGTCCCTCCCCTACTTGTTCCCTCCCCTACTTGTTCCCTCCCCTACTTGTTCCCTCACCTACTTGTTCCCTGACCTACTTGTTCCCTCCCCTACTTGTTCCCTCCTCTACTTGTTCCCTCCCCTACTTGTTCCCTCCCCTACTTGTTCCCTCCCCTACTTGTTCCCTCCCCTACTTGTTCCCTCCCCTACTTGGTCCCTCCCCTACTAGTTCCCTCTCCTACTCGGTCCCTCCCCTACTTGTTCCCTCCCCTACTTGTTCCCTCCCCTACTTGTTCCCTCCCCTACTTGTTCCCTCCCCTACTTGTTCCCTCCCCTACTTGTTCCCTCCCCTACTTGTTCCCTCCCCTACTTGTTCCCTCCCGTACTTGTTCCCTCCCCTACTTGTTCCCTCCCCTACTTGTTCCCTCCCCTACTTGTTCCCTCCCCTACTTGTTCCCTCCCCTACTTGTTCCCTTCTCTACTTGTTCCCTCCCCTACTTGTTCCCTCCCCTACTTGTTCCCTCCCCTACTTGTTCCCTCCCCTACTTGTTCCCTCCTTTACTTGTTCCCTCCTCTACTTGTTCACTCCCCTACTTGTTCCCTGCACTACTTGTTCTCTCCCCTACTTGTTCCCTCCCCTACTTGTTCCATCCCCTACTTGTTCCCTCCCCTACTTGTTCCCTCCCCTACTTGTTCCCTCCCCTACCCCTCCTACTTGTTCCCTCCCTACTTGTTCCCTCCCCTACTTGTTCCCTCCCCTCTTGTTCCCTACTTGTTCCCTCCCCTACTTGTTCCCTCCCCTACTTGTTCCCTCCCCTACTTGTTCCCTCCCCTACTTGTTCCCTCCCTACTTGTTCCCTCCCCTACTTGTTCCCTCCCCTACTTGTTCCCTCCCCTACTTGTTCCCTCCCCTACTAGTTCCCTCCCCCCTACTTGTTCCCTCCCCTACTTGTTCCCTCCCCTACTTGTTCCCTCCCCTACTTGTTACCGCCCCTACTTGTTCCCTCCCTACTTGTTCCCTACTTGTTCCCTCCCCTACTTGTTCCCTCCCCTACTTGTTCCCTCCTCTACTAGTTCCCTCCCCTACTTGTTCCCTCCCCTACTTGTTCCCTCACCTACTTGTTCCCTCCAATACTTGTTCCCTCCCCTACTTGTTCCCTCCCCTACTTGTTCCCTCCCCTACTTGTTCCCTCCACTACTTGTTCCCTCCCCTACTTGTTCCCTCCCCTACTTGTTCCCTCCCCTACTTGTTCCCTCCCCTACTTGTTCCCTCCCCTACTTGTTCCCTCTCCTACTCGTTCCCTCCCCTACTTGTTCCCTCCCCTACTTGTTCCCTCCCCTACTTGTTCCCTCCTCTACTTGTTCCCTCCCCTACTTGTTCCCTCCCCTACTTGTTCCCTCCCCTTGTTCCCCTCCCCTACTTGTTCCCTCCCCTACTTGTTCCCTCCCCTACTTGTTCCCTCCCCTACTTGTTCCCTCCCCTACTTGTTCCCTCCCCTACTTGTTCCCTCCTTTACTTGTTCCCTCCCCTACTTGTTCCCTCCCCTACTTGTTCCCTCCCCTACTTGTTCCCTCCCCTACTTGTTCCCTCCCTTCTTGTTCCCTCCCCTACTTGTTCCCTCCCCTACTTGTTCCCTTTGTTCCCTCCCCTACTTGTTCCCTCCCTTCTTGTTCCCTCCCCTACTTGTTCCCTCCCCTACCTGTTCCCTCCCCTTCTTGTTCCCTCCTTTACTTGTTCCCTCCTCTACTTGTTCCCTCCCCTACTTGTTCCCTCCCCAACTTGTTCCCTCCCCTACTTGTTCCCTCCCCTACTTGTTCCCTTCCCCCTACTTGTTCCCTCCCCTACTTGTTCCCTCCCCTACTTGTTCCCTCCCCTAATTGTTCCCTCCCCTACTTGTTCCCTCCCCTACTTGTTCCCTCCCCTACTTGTTCCCTCCCCTACTTATTACCTCCCCTACTTGTTCCCTCCCCTACTTGTTCCCTCCCCTACCTTGTTCCCTCCCCTACTTGTTCCCTCCCCTACTTATTCCCTCCCCTACTTGTTCCCTCCCTTCTTGTTCCCTCCCCTACTTGTTCCCTCCCCTACTTGTTCCCTCCCCTACTGGGTCCCGCCCCGACTTGTTCCCTCCCCTACTTGTTCCCTCCCCTACTTGTTCCCTCCCCTACTTGTTCCCTACTTGTTCCCTCCCCTACTTGTTCCCTCCCCTACTTGTTCCCTCCCCTACTTGTTCCCTCCCCTCTACTTGTTCCCTCCCCTACTTGTTCCCTCCCCTACCCCTCTTGTTCCCTCCCCTACTTGTTCCCTCCCCTACTTGTTCCCTCCCCTACTTGTTCCCTCCCCTACCCCTCCCCTACTTGTTCCCTCCCTTGTTCCCTCCCCTACTTGTTCCCTCCCCTACTTGTTCCCCTCCCCTACTTCCCTCCCCTACTTGTTCCCTCCCCTACTTGTTCCCTCCCCTACTTGTTCCCTCCCCTACTTGTTCCCTCCTCTACTTGTTCCCATCCCTTACTTGTTCCCCTCCCCTACTTGTTCCCTTACTTGTTCCCTCCCCTACTTGTTCCCTCCCCTACTTGTTCCCTCCCCTACTTGTTCCCTCCCCTACTTGTTCCCTCCCCTACTTGTTCCCTCCCCTACTTGTTCCCTCCCCTACTTGTTCCCTCCCCTACTTGTTCCCTCCCCTACTTGTTCCCTCCCCTCTTGTTCCCTTCCCTTCATTTTTCCATCCCCTACTTTTTCCCTCCCCTACTTGTTCCCTCCCCTACTTGTTCCCTCCCCTACTTGTTCCCTCCCCTACGTGTTCCCTCCTCTACTTGTTCCCTCCCCTACTTGTTCCCTCCCCTTCTTGTTCCCTCCCCTACTTGTTCCCTCCCCCTACTTGTTCTTGTTCCCTCCCCTACTTGTTCCCTCCCCTCCTCTACTTGTTCCCTCCCCTACTTGTTCCCTCCCCTACTTGTTCCCTCCCCTACTTGTTCCCTCCCCTACTTGTTCCCTCCCCTACTTGTTCCCTCCCCTACTTGTTCCCACGCCTACTTGTTCCCTCCCCTACTTGTTCCCTCCCCTACTTGTTCCCTCCCCTACTTGTTCCCTCCCCTACTTGTTCCCTCCCCTACTTGTTCCCTCCCCTACTTGTTCCCTCCCCTACTTGTTCCCTCCCCTACTTGTTCCCGCCCCTACTTGTTCCCTCCCCTACTTGTTCCCTCCCCTACTTGTTCCCTCCCCTACTTGTTCCCTCCCCTACTTGTTCCCTCCTTTACTTGTTCCCTCCCCTACTTGTTCCCTCCCCTTCTTGTTCCCACCCCTACTTGTTCCCTCCCTTCTTGTTCCCTCCCCTACTTGTTCCCTCCCTTCTTGTTCCCTCCCCTACTTGTTCCCTCCCCTACTTTCCCTCCCCTACTTGTTCCCTCCCCTACTTGTTCCCTCCCCTACTTGTTCCCTCCCCTACTTGTTCCCTCCCCTACTTGTTCCCTCCCTTCTTGTTCCCTCCCCTACTTGTTCCCTCCCCTACTTGTTCCCTCCCCTACTTGTTCCCTCCCCAACTTGTTCCCTCCCCTCTTGTTCCCTACTTGTTCCCTACCCCTACTTGTTCCCTCCCCTACTTGTTCCCTCCCTTCTTGTTCCCTCCCCTACTTGTTCCCTCCCCTACTTGTTCCCTCCCCTACTTGTTCCCTCCCCTACTTGTTCCCTCCCCTACTTGTTCCGTCCCCTACTTGTTCCGTCCCCTACTTGTTCCCTCCCCTACTTGTTCCCTCCCCTACTTGTTCCCTCCCCTACTTGTTCCCTCCTTTACTTGTTCCCTCCTCTACTTGTTCCCTCCCCTACTTGTTCCCTCACCTACTTGTTCCCTCACCTACTTGTTCCCTCCCCTACTTGTTCCCTCCCCTACTTGTTCCCTCCCCTACTTGTTCCCTCACCTACTTGTTCCCTCCCCTACTTGTTCCCTCCCCTACTTGTTCCCTCCCCTACTTGTTCCCTGCCCTACTTGTTCCCTCCCCTACTTGTTCCCTCCCCTACTTGTTCCCTCCCCTACTTGTTCCCTCCCCTACTTTTTCCCTCCCCTACTTGTTCCCTCCCCTACTTGTTCCCTCCCCTACTTGTTCCCTTCCCTTACTTGTTCCCTCACCTACTTGTTCCCTCCCCTACTTGTTCCCTCCCCTACTTGTTCCCTCACCTACTTGTTCCCTCCCCTACTTGTTCCCTCCCCTACTTGTTCCCTCCCCTACTTGTTCCCTCCCCTACTTGTTCCGTCCCCTACTTGTTACCTCCCCTACTTGTTCCCTCCCCTACTTGTTCCCTCCCCTACTTGTTCCCTCCCCTACTTGTTCCCTACCCAACTTGTTCCGTCCCCTACTTGTTCCCTCCCCTACTTGTTCCCTCACCTACTTGTTCCCTCCCCTACTTGTTCCGTCCCCTACTTGTTCCCTCCCCTACTTGTTCCGTCCCCTACTTGTTCCCTCCCCTACTTGTTCCCTCCCCTACTTGTTCCCTCCCCTACTTGTTCCCTCCCCTTCTTGTTCCGTCCCCTACTTGTTCCGTCCCCTACTTGTTCCCTCCCCTTCTTGTTTCCTCACGTACTTGTTCCCTCCCCTACTTGTTCCGTCCCCTACTTGTTCCCTCCCCTACTTGTTCCCTCCCCTACTTGTTCCCTCCCCTACATGTTCCCTCCCCTACTTGTTCCCTCCCCTACTTGTTCCGTCCCCTACTTGTTCCCTCCCCTACTTGTTCCCTCCCCTACTTGTTCCCTCCCCTACTTGTTCCGTCCCCTACTTGTTCCCTCCCCTACTTGTTCCCTCCCCTACTTGTTCCCTCCCCTACTTGTTCCCTCCCCTACTTGTTACCTCCCCAACTAGTTCCGTCCCCTACTTGTTCCCTCCCCTACTTGTTCCCTCCCCTACTTGTTCCCTCCCCTACTTGTTGCGTCCCCTACTTGTTCCCTCCCCTACTTGTTCCCTCCCCTACTTGTTCCCTCCCCTACTTGTTCCCTCCCCTACTTGTTCCCTCCCCTACTTGTTCCGTCCCCTACTTGTTCCCTCCCCTACTTGTTCCCTCCCCTACTTGTTCCCTCCCCTACTTGTTCCGTCCCCTACTTGTTCCCTCCCCTACTTGTTCCCTCCCCTACTTTTTCCCTCCCCTACTTGTTCCCTCCCCTACTTGTTCCCTCCCCTACTTGTTCCCTCCCCTACTTGTTCCCTCCCCTACTTGTTCCCTCCCCTACTTGTTCCCTCCCCTACTTGTTCCCTCCCCTACTTGTTCCCTCCTCTTCTTGCTTCCTCGTAATTTTTGACCTCTGTATTTTCAGTTATGTTTACATTTTAGCAAGAGTTCTATATTTTTTTTGTCGGAGTTGACTTCTAGTTTGTCTTCTGCGTTTGTTTGCTTTTCTCTCTCCCTGTCTCACTCTTTTTGTTTTACTTGTAATTTTGTCTTTGTTTTTCTTTTTCTTTTTATTTCTCATTTTTTTTTACTCTTGATAATTTATTGTTGTGTTCTTTGTTTAGTTGTTCAAACTCTGCTGTTCATGTTTTTTTTTTTTTTTTGGGGGGGGGGGGGGGGGGGGGGTTATGGTCTGGTTTATTTCCATTTTTTGTTTAATAATTATTTCAGTTTTTTTTTAAAGTTGGTTCCTTCTTTCTTCTCTTTCTTCCCCTCTCTGTCCCGTCCCTGTCTGCCTCTCCTATGCATACGGAATTCTTTATGTTGCACTAGTCCCCCATTCTTCAACTTGTCCTTTTGTAAAACCGTTTATCACAACTGTCAGACACTGCAACATCATGGGATCTTGATACAAAGAATTCTTCAATACTTGTCCAAACTTTGGACGAAGACCTACTTATACTATCGAATGTTTCCACTGTGACTCCGCCTCCTCCTACTTCCACCCTCCTCCTACTTCCACTTACCTAACTACAGTATATAAGGCATTTCTCCGGCCATATGCTGTGCTTTCTTGGAAAAATGAACACATAAGCAGTATAATGTGATCCTTTATTGACAATGTTTCGCCCATACAGTGGATTTTATCGAGTCACAAACAGATCTCGTTATCAATATTTGTCAATAGTATTTTTTAATGTGTCGATATTTTATATCATTTACTTCCGCTTAATTTCCTTCAAGACTGATGGACTGAACACATCGATTCGAGGCTGAGGGACTGATTACCTCTAGGTTCGCCTCTCTTTACACCGTTCTTCTTTGTATTGGACTGATGAAGCCACTGTGTGTTGGAACATTTCCTGAATAAAGATTCCCATATGCTGCACAAGCGTCTCATTCTTCAACTTTAGGTATCTTTATTCTGGAGACGTTTCGCCAGCAAGTGGCTCCTTAGTCCAATGCAGAAATACGATGGAAGATGAATACTTTGAGGTAATCAGTCCCTCAGCCTGGAGTCGATGTATTCAGTCTATCAATCTAGTTAAAGTTGGATGCTGAGGGACTGATTAGCTCCATATCCTCCTCATCTTCTACTATCCTCGGCATTGGACTGAAGAAAACCACTGGCTGGTGAAACCTTTCCAAAATGAAGATAACTAAATGTCGGACATTTGTCTCATTTATCAACTTGTCGGATTTTAACATATTTTAACATATTTTAACATATTTTAACATATTTGTGTACTGTACTGCATCTCACGGTATTGTGATCTTTGATCCCCCAATTAAAAATATTTCTTGGTTCTATAAACACTTACCAATGGAATATTACCTGGATTAAAAGGCATCGGATTAAAAGAGATCAAATTCAAAATCATCAGATTAAAAGGTGTTAGAATAAGCGTCATCATATTAAATAGGATCATATTAAATTTCATCGAATTTAAAAGCATTAGACTAAAAGGTATTAAATTAGAAGATATCAGATTAAAAGGGATCCGATTAAAAGTTATCAGATTAATAGGGATCAGATTAAAAAACATCAAATTAAAAAGTATTAGATTAAAAGGCATCAGATTAAAAGGCATCAGATTAAAAGGCATCAGATTAAAAGGCAGTAATTTTTATCAAAGTTTTAATTAGTTCTTCACTGATACTGATTCAAGTCATACCCAGAAAATTCTTTCGTGTCGAGTAACACAAACTATGGCTCACGGTACGGGTGGAGATTGAACTTGCGGCAAGTGAGTCGCAAACTATGGGGTGTTCGAGGGTAATAGCTAGGCAGGCATTGTGCACCATTTATTACGTTGTTAATCCTGTCAGAAATGGGGTGTCATGTATATCCACTATGCCATTCTCCATGGGGAAGTGGAAAAGAATTCTTCCTCCGCAAGCCATGATTCGTGTCGTAAGAGGCGACTAAAATGCCGGGAGCAAGGAGCCAGTAACCCCTTCTCCTGTATGCATTAGTAAATTTAAAAAGAGAAACTTTCTTATTTTTTAGGTCACCCTGCCTCGGTGGGATACGGCCGGTGTGTTACGAGATAAAAAAAATAAGCCACCGTTGACCTTGTACAGGTATAGATCGTCTCCTACTCACGTAGTGCTCACGCCTGGGTTAGTAACCCCCTGGGTTAGTAGCTCCCTGACAATGTGACTAGGCTGAACATTGCTGGGTTAGGGGATGAACTGCCAGAGAGAGAGAGAGATAGACAGACAGACAGACAGACAGAGACAGACAGAGACAGAGAGACAGAGAGAGAGAGAGACAGACAGACAGACAGACAGAAATACTTGTATAATTAGCCCAGCAAGGGATGAAATTCCCGTAATCGGCTTGACTCAGCCCAGTGGAAGGCTTCCACGGTAACAAGATAAGTTACTAAATTGACTGATAGAGTTGAAGGAGATGGATTAATTTCAAGTACCTGCGACCTGCCTCCAGCCTTCCTACTGATACAACATCCTTAGTATTGACGTTAATTATAATGCCTGTGTTGCTTGTCAAACAAGGCATCATCGTTAATTCCCTCAGTACAACCTGTTGTGTACCTGTAGTCTACTTGTAGGCTGTCTGTAGTGTATCTGTAAAGTTTTTAGTCTACCTGTAGGCTACGTGGAGGGTGTGTTCTACCTGGAGGGTGTGTTCTGCCTGGAGGGTGTGTTCTACCTGGAGGGTGTGTTCTGCCTGGAGGGTGTGTTCTACCTGGAGGGCGTTCCGGGGGGGTCAACGCCCCCGTGGCTCAGTCCATGACCAGGCTTTCTGTAGTGTGGTAATTGATACTGACAAATTGGTTAAAAAAACACGTGAACAAACACTAGGACATATTAGAAAATGTTTCGGTCCTGAGACCGAAACGTTTTCTAACACATAGAAGTAGGCATAATGTTTGTCAGGAAACAGGACAAGTGTTTCCTGAATCGGGTCTTAGTTATATGATGACCCACAGTTGGCGCTTTTGGTCACCTGACCGAGGACTTCCGCTGGCTTACCGGTCCACTTCTTTAAAAATCATCGTTATAAACACACACATATTTAAATGATAGTATATATAGACGGAAAGTGAGGTGTGAGTGATCCATAATAACCTTAAAAATGACGTATTTGAGGTTAGGTAGGCAATGAGGTCACGTGGTTCTTATGTTGTTAGGTAGGTGCTTTACCTAATTGAGTATCATGTATGCCAATGTGCTTGAAATTTTGTAGCTTCATGTATTATGTTCTATGTTGTTAGTGACGGCGATTAGCGAGGCTTCTAGACATCGTCGGCGTCTAAGATCTTGTTCGGTGAGGACGAGCTGTATCTCATTTCAGTTCAACTAATGTCCCGTGGAGTCCCTGTGGAGGACACAGGCGTACTTTAAGTCGTCTTTGTTCCTGGCGTTTCGATGTTCGTTCAGGTGAACCGAAAGATTTCTTCCTGTTTCTCCTACGTATTTCTTAGGACAATATCCGCAGGGTATAGACGCCTGCTGTGGAAGTTAGAGGTGTGGGGTTGCGTTTCATAATGAGGAATTTGATAGATGATGTGTCTATGGTGATGTGTTTATGGTGATATGTTTATTCGTGGCAACATCGCCACAGAGGAGCTCTATGAGGATTATTCCACGGGGAATTTGTTGAGGATAGCTTGTGTCTTGAGTCTGCAATCCCGGATAAAAAGAAATGGAAACTGAAGACGTGTGAAGGCTTGTGTTATGTAAATACTTTCTTCTTCAAGAAAACAAGGGCTGGAGATGCCAAGAGCTCTCAAGAAAAAGCCTAACCGGGCTCCTCTTTTTGTACGGGTGTCTTGGTGCGGATAGAAGTATATAAGATCGTCCTTGCTGCTAGGTTTCTCTATACACTTTGAAAAGAAGGGTCTCACTGTCAGGAGACCTGCACAGGAGGACATCGAGGAAAAGAAATGTCATCTTTTCTCGAGTTCCAGTGTAAACTTTAACGACGGCTCAAGAGCGTTGATCTTATTGAGGAGGACCTGGCTTCTGAAACATCTCGGACAGAACACCAAGATATCGTCAACGTAACTTCGCCAGAACACGGTGTTGGGAGAAAGGGATATACCTGTAATCAACCTGCAGTTTCCCTGTAATTTATATTCAGATTACATATAGTTGTCAACCTGCAGTCTACCTGTAATTTATATTCAGATTCCATATAGTTTATCTATAGTCTAGCTGTAATCAACCTATAGGTTACAATGTCGACTATTATGTAGCTATCCTGTAGTCTACTTGTACTCTAGAGCTTCATTATGTAATGAATTTTACTATGTAGAGCTTTATCATAAAATGTGTTTCACTGTGTCATGAATTTCACTGGATAGAGCTTCATCAAGTCATGTATTTCACTGAGTAGAGCTTTATCAAGTCATGTATTTCACTGCACAGAGTTTAATTCACATACTTTGCTCTGTGTAGAGCTTAATCAGCCATATGTTTTGCCCTGCGTAGAGCTTTCTCAAAACATATGCTTTCTTCTGTGTGGTATTTTAATCCCTTTCGTGTTTTTAAGACTTGTTTTGGAGAGTAGAGCTTTATGAATCATATGTTTAGTTCTGTGCAGAGCTTCATCGTGTCATACATAACGCAATAAGGCTCTACACTGAGCGAAACGTTGCCCCAATTAAAGCAAGCTCGCGTTGTATCTTGTATCTTTCCTTCGTTTTGGTCAGCAGTACGAAATGAAAAGGGACAATAACATGGCTAGACGGTGCAAGAAACAAAGGCACTACTTCCCCTCAGTGCCAAGTAGACCGGCACACACACACACACACACACCCAGACTTTGGTCTGGCACCCTGCTGGCTCCCTGCTGGCACCCCTCCGTGACCAGCAAAACCTCACATATAATGGCTCGCTTCCATAACGAGATATGATCTATAGCTGAAGACGAACGCAATGGTTCTAAGGAGGATTTTGGCTTTTAAGAAGATACACAGTAGACTGTTTACATTTTTTGTTCTCGTCCTCTGAAAGAAAATGCTGAGCGGGAGAAAAGAGGGAGAAATTATTTAAAAGAGGAAGAATCAAGAGGGAAAGAGTAAGAGAGTAAGAGATTTGGCTTTAAATTTACAAAACTGAATATACTCTCAGTGCTCTTACACTATTCTGTACAAGAGTTACACAGTGGGAACTCCCACAGTGTACTACTACGCAATTCTGTATGGTAATTACATTGTGAGAACACGCACTGTGTACTCCAATGCATTTCTGTATAATAGTTACATCGTGGAAACACTGTGTGTGTGGTTTCACTATTCTAAGATAGTCACATAGTAGAAACACCTTCAGTGTGCTAGTACACTATTTTATATGATACTTACATAGTGAGAAGTCCCATAGTGTGCTACTATGCTATTCAATATGATAGGTGCGTATTGGGATTAAAACCTATAAACCTATGTTTTCCTGTCATATTTCCTCACATACAATAGTTGTTCGCTTAAAGTAATTAATTTGTCTCCCTGAGGCTGGAAAATTTCAGTAGGGTGATGAAGATATCGTTTTGCAATCCAGTTGTTCAGTTGTTAAAGGAACGTCATAGGTTTGCTTTCAGCTGAAGTTACTGATACTTGAGAATCACAGCAAAACAAGAATTTATGAAGATATTTTTAACATGAGTTTGGAAGTGAGTGAGAAATTGGGGCTAGGAGAGATAGAGAAAGTTTAAGAGGAGTGAGGATTAAAGAGAGAGAGAGAGGGCAGGGTAGGGTGAAAGTGAGATAGCTGGGAAGGAGGGAGGGAGGGGTTAGAAGAGGGAGAGAGAGAAGAGGGAGAACCAGGGTAAGAAACACTGAGGAACAAGACTGCAGGCAGGAAGCGAGGTTGCTTCCCATCTCTAAGGAAAACAAAATACGCTTCACATGAAGGATGTATTGACGCAACACACAAACAATGCTGGAACGTCAGTCATACTGCTGGAACGTCAGTTACACACACACACACACACACACACACACACACACACACACACACACACACACACACACACACACACACACACACACTGCTGGAACGTCAGTCATACTGCTGGAACGTCAATTACACACACACACACACTGCTGGAACGTCAGTCATACTGTTAGAACGTCAAGGAGCAACTGGCAAAGAAGACTGCAGACAGAGTATAGTCTAGGTGGCCAAGGACTGCAAACCTCACTCAAGGAAAAAGATCTTGGGGAGTGTATAATACTGAGGACATCTCCTGAGGCGCACATTAATCAGATAACTGCTGGTAAACCTAAGGATAGCGTTCCGATACTTCATAAAGGAATCGTTCAAGACTCTGTACTCCATTTACGTCAGGCCCATACTGGAGTATGCAGCACCAGTTTGGAATCCACACCTGGTCAAGCACGTCAAGAAATTAGAGAAAGTGCAAAGGCTTGCAACAAGACTAGTCCCAGAGTTAAGGGGGTTGTCCTACGAAGAAAGGTTAAGGGAAATCGGCCTGACAACACTGGAGGACAGGAGGGTCAGGGGAGACATGATAACGACATATAAAATACTGCGCGGAATAGACAAGGTGGACAAAGACAGGATGTTCTAGAGATGGGACACAGAAATAAGAGGTCACCCTTGGAAGCTGAAGACTCAGATGAGTCACAGAGATGTTAGGAAGTATTTCTCCAGTCATTGAGTTGTCAGGAAGTGGAAAAGCCTAGAAAATGACGTAGTGGAGGCGGGAACCATACATAGTTTTAAGACGAGGTTTGATAAAGCTCATGGAGCAGGGAGAGAGAGGACCCAGTAGCAATCAGTGAAGAGGCAGGGCCAGGAGCTATGAATCGAACCCTGCAACCACAAATAGGTGAGTACAAATAAGTGAGTACACACACACACACACACACTCACTGCTGGAAAGTCAGTCACACTGCTAGAACGTCACTGATTCACTGCTGGAACGTCAGTCACACTCACACACTGCTGGAACGTCAGTCACACACACACACTGCTGAAACGTCAGTCACACACACACACACACACTGCTGGAACGTCAGTCACACACACACACTGCTGGAACGTCAGCCACACACACTGCCGGAACGTCAGTCACACACACTGCCGGAACGTCAGCCACACACACACACTGCCGGAACGTCAGCCACACACACTGCCGGAACGTCAGTCACACACACTGCCGGAACGTCAGTCACACACACACACTGCCGGAATGTCAGTCACATACACACACACACTGCCGGAACGTCAGTCACACACACACACTGCCGGAACGTCAGTCACACACACTGCCGGAACGTCAGTCACACACACACACACTGCCGGAACGTCAGTCACACACACACACTGTCGGAACGTCAGTCACACACACACACTGCCGGAACGTCAGTCACACACACACTGCCGGAACGTCAGTCACACACACACACTGCCGGAACGTCAGTCACACACACACACTGCCGGAACGTCAGTCACACACACACACTGCCGGAACGTCAGTCACACACACACACTGCTGGAACGTCAGTCACACACACACACTGCCGGAACGTCAGTCACACACACACACTGCCGGAACGTCAGTCACACACACACACTGCCGGAACGTCAGTCACACACACACACTGCCGGAACGTCAGTCACACACACACACTGCCGGAACGTCAGTCACACACACACACTGCCGGAACGTCAGTCACACACACACACTGCCGGAACGTCAGTCACACACACACACTGCCGGAACGTCAGTCACACACACACACTGCCGGAACGTCAGTCACACACACACACACTGCTGGAACGTCAGTCACACACACACACTGCCGGAACGTCAGTCACACACACACACTGCTGGAACGTCAGTCACACACACACACTGCCGGAACGTCAGTCACACACACACACTGCCGGAACGTCAGTCACACACACACACTGCCGGAACGTCAGTCACACACGCTACAGGAATGTCAGACGAAATCTCCAAGAAAAGCAAAATTTGGTGTAGGATTTTCCAGGCGTATCATTAGCAATATCTAATGTTTAACATGTACTTTGGCTAAATGATCAGTAAATTTACGCAGAAATACGCTGAGAAATTATGCAATAAGTGCTCAAAATGCTTGTTATTATTATTATTATTATTATTATTATTATTATTATTATTATTATTATTATTATTATTATTATTATTATTAGTAGTAGTAGTAGTAGTAGTAGTAGTAGTAGTAGTAGTAGTAGTAGTAGTAGTAGTAGTAGTAGTAGTAGTAGTAAAAGCATTTTTATTTGTAACTTTCTATTTTTAGATTACTTGTCAACGGCTTTGGGGGTCAACGCCCCCTGCTTTCCGGTGCTAAATCAGGCCAGCTGGTGGATGGCCCTCGCTACCAGGTTGTTACTGCTAGACACTACAGTTCGGCTGATCAGAAATTAATATGAGGAATTTGTTCATCCACATTGCTCCCTGGAACCGTCTCTCCTGTTACAGCAGCTGTTACATCCTTCCAGCCAGATGTCTTAAATGGAAATCAGTAAATAATAGGATATTTGATGCCGGATCTGAAATATTTCCTAAACATATTTCGATTTTCTATAGCTGATTTTTGACATTGTTGATCCCTCGTGTACACTGACGCGAGCCCAAAGTGATGCTGTCACGTCTGAATTTTCCTCTTAGCGCACTCAGCTCATATACTGAGTGTCCATGGTTCAATTCCCGGTACGGGTAAACAAATTTCCTTAAAACACCTGATGTCTATGTTCACGTAGCTGAGAAGCAGCTTATAAACCGTTGGCAGGAGAGGTGCAGCAGTCATAGGTGGTGTAACATTTGTTCAATGTGGAAGTAGGTCGTGCCCAAGAATTAGGCATAAGAAACACAAATAACCCGCACATAAAAGACAGAAGCTTACGACGACGTTTCGGTCCGACTTGGACCATTGACAAAGTCACACCGTGTGTGACTTTGTCAATGGTCCAAGTCGGACCGAAACGTCGTCGTAAGCTTCTGTCTTTTATGTGCGGGTTATTTGTGTATCGTTCCAGTCACGGTATTGTGCCTTTTTTTTATTTATTTAGGCATAAGAACATAAGAACATAAGAACGAAGGAACACTGCAGAAGGCCTACTGGCCCATGCGAGGCAGGTCCAAGTCTCCTACCGGCTTAAGCCAATGCACCCAACCTAGTCAGGTCATGTCACATTGACTTAAGAACATAAGAACATAAGAACGAAGGAACACTGCAGAAGGCCTACTGGCCCATGCGAGGCAGGTCCAAGTCTCCTACCGGCTTAAGCCAATGCACCCAACCTAGTCAGGTTAGGTCACATTGACTTAAGGGAGGAACACGGCAACCGACCTGGTAGCTCAAGCTATCAGGTCCAACTCACACCCACCCACATCCACTCATGTATTTATCCAACCTATTTTTAAAGCTACACAACGTTCTGGCCTCTATAACTGTACTCGTGAGTTTGTTCCACTCATCCACAACTCTATTACCAAACCAGTACTTTCCTATATCCTTCCTGAATCTGAATTTTTCCAACTTAAAACCATTGCTGCGAGTCCTGTCTAGGCTAGATATTTTCAGCACACTATTTACATCCCCTTTATTTATTCCTGTCTTCCATTTATACACCTCAATCATATCCCCCCTAATTCTACGTCTTTCTAGAGAGTGCAGATTCAGGGCCCTTAGTCTATCCTCATAGGGAAGGTTTCTGATACATGGGATCAACTTTGTCATCCTCCTTTGTACATTTTCCAGAGAATTTATATCCATTCTGTAATACGGTGACCAAAACTGTGCAGCATAATCTAAATGAGGCCTAACCAAGGATGTATAGAGTTGAAGAACAACCTGAGGACTCCTATTATTTATGCTTCTTGATATGAAGCCAAGGATTCTATTAGCTTTATTGCGAACACTTATGCACTGTTGTCTTGGTTTCAGATTACTGCTAACCAGAACTCCTAAATCTTTTTCGCAATCCGTAATATTAAGATCTACATTATTTAGTTTATATGTGGCATGGTTATTGTCCTGTCCAACATTTAGAACTTTGCATTTGTCTATATTAAACTGCATCTACCACTTCTCCGACCACTGCATCAGTCTATTCAAATCTTCCTGGAGTGCTCGAATGTCCTCGTCAGAATGAATTCGACGGCCTATTTTGGTGTCATCGGCAAACCTGCTGATGTCGCTCTTTATGCCCTCATCTATGTCGTTTATGAAAGTTAAGACACATGCGCAACACCCGGACATCCCCATTGTAGACGCCTCGCCATCCAGCGGCCCCATCAACACAGATTCCAGGACACAATAGGAAGACAGCAGAACCATGTACAAAAGATGAGGCAACCGACCTGGTAGCTCAAGCTATCAGGTCCAACTCACACCCACCCACATCCACTCATGTATTTATCCAACCTATTTTTAAAGCTACACAACGTTCTGGCCTCTATAACTGTACTCGGGAGTTTGTTCCACTCATCCACAACTCTATTACCAAACCAGTACTTTCCTATATCCTTCCTGAATCTGAATTTTTCCTCACACGAAAACTCTTGATCCTCTTCAGATCCTCACACGAAAACTCTTGATCCTGTTCAGATCCTCACACGAAAACTCTTGATCCTCTTCAGATCCTCACACGAAAACTCTTGATCCTGTTCAGATCCTCACACGAAAACTCTTGATCCTGTTCAGATCCTCACACGAAAACTCTTGATCCTGTTCAGATCCTCACACGAGAACTCTTGATCCTCTTCAGATCCTCACACGAAAACTCTTGATCCTCTTCAGATCCTCACACGAAAACTCTTGATCCTCTTCAGATCCTCACACGAAAACTCTTGATCCTGTTCAGATCCTCACACGAAAACTCTTGATCCTCTTCAGATCCTCACACGAAAACTCTTGATCCTGTTCAGATCCTCACACGAAAACTCTTGATCCTCTTCAGATCCTCACACGAAAACTCTTGATCCTGTTCAGATCCTCACACGAGAACTCTTGATCCTCTTCAGATCCTCACACGAAAACTCTTGATCCTCTTCAGATCCTCACACGAAAACTCTTGATCCTGTTCAGATCCTCACACGAAAACTCTTGATCCTCTTCAGATCCTCACACGAAAACTCTTGATCCTGTTCAGATCCTCACACGAGAACTCTTGATCCTCTTCAGATCCTCACACGAAAACTCTTGATCCTCTTCAGATCCTCACACGAAAACTCTTGATCCTCTTCAGATCCTCACACGAAAACTCTTGATCCTCTTCAGATCCTCACACGAGAACTCTTGATCCTGTTCAGATCCTCAAGCGAGAACTCTTGATCCTGTTCAGATGCTCACACGAGAACTCTTGATCCTGTTCAGATCCTCACACGAGAACTCTTGATCCTGTTCAGGTCCTCACACGAAAACTCTTGATCCTGTTCAGATCCTCACACGAGAACCCTTGATCCTGTTCAGATCCTCACACGAGTTATCAGATCCTCACACGAAAACTCTTGATCCTGTTCAGATCCTCACACGAAAACTCTTGATCCTCTTCAGATCCTCACACGAAAACTTTTGATTCTCTTCAGATCCTCACACGAGTACTCTTGATCCTGTTCAGATCCTCACACGAGAACTCTTGATCCTCTTCAGATCCTCACACGAGAACTCTTGATTCTCTTCAGATCCTCACACGAGAACTCTTGATCCTCTTCAGATCCTTTCTGCTGACACTGATCGGATTGGAAACTAATACCTTGTATGCTGTTTGACTTTTGTATGTACTGAGCTGCAAGACCGAGGTTTACTGGGTGTAATAATAATAATAATAATAATAATAATAATAATAATAATAATAATAATAATAATAATAATAATAATAATAATAATAATAATAATAACAATAATAATAATATAATAATAATAATAATAATAATAATAATAATAATAATAATAATAATAATATTAATAATAATAATAATAATAATAATAATAGTAATAATAATAATAATAATAATAATAATAATAATGATAATAATTTTAGTAACAATAACAATACTACCACTACTATCACTACTACTACTACTACTACTACTACTACTACTACTAATAATAATAATAATAATAATATTAATAATAATAATAATAATAATAATAATAATAATAATAATAATAATAATAATAATAATAATAATAGTAATAATAATAATAATAATAATAATAATAATAATAATAATAATAATAATAATAATAATAATGATAATAATGATAATAATAATCTTTATTCCTACAAACACTTACAACGTATACAGACCATAGTTGACGTCAGTGATAAACTATATAGAAAGCCCATTGTTATGCTGAGTATTTCGGACAAATTAGGTCAATTTTGTCCCCCAGGATGCGACCCACACCAGTGGGCTAACACCCAGGTACCTATCTACTGCTAGGTGAACATGGGGAATGGGTTTATGGGATATGGGGGATACTATTAATGTGTCATTGAAGCACAGGGGCTGGATTTATGGGATACTCAGAGATTATACTCCATGGATTCTTCAGGTATACTGGGCTGTGTGTATGGGATACATGGGATAACTAACTGCCTATATATAGCCGTCCTGCTCCACCTCTGGTTAGTGTGACTTTGTCAATGGTCCAAGTCGGACCGAAACGTCGTCGTAAGCTTCTCTCTTTTATGTGCGGGTTATTTGTGTATACATGGGATACCTTACTAGGATCATCGAGGGTCGATGATTGGATAAAAGCACATGGATGTGCATTATCTTACGGAACACTGATGTTCAAGGGTCTAAGTTTGCCAGATATGGATTATTATTATTATAATCAAGGGGAAGCGCTCAACCCGTAGGATTATACAGCGCCCAGGGGAGGGGGGATGTGGAAGGCATTCAGGCTTAATTCGGGGAACTGGAGCACAGATCCAATTCCCTAAATCAAGAGCCCCTCACCAACATCAAGGAACCTTCCATGAGGGGACAGCCAGATATGGAACCAACCTTCACCAGATCGCTGTAGGTCACATAGTTACATCTTTTCGATTCAGGTTGATACCTTCATCTGATTATTGAGGATCAAAGTGTTTACGTTCATGGTACAACTGGGATTATTTTCCTGGGTCGCTCATGGACCAGAGAATTTTTTTTGGGATAATTCACATTATCCTTCGTGAATTGTCTCCATTCGTCTGTCTTAATTCCATATATATATTGTTACTGCGTTTATCTCCCATTGTTCCTGTCTCTCTTCCCTCTCAGTGGCGTCTCTCTCTCCCACCCATCACACACAGGCCCTTCCAGATCTCTCACTAGTGTCTCTCACCTCTCCCATTGTCTCTCACCTCTCCCATTGTCTCTCACCTCTCCCATTGTCTCTCACCTCTCCCATTGTCTCTCACCTCTCCCACTGTCTCTCACCTCTCCCCTGTTCAATCACCTCTCCCATCACCCACTTTTCCCTCTACTCTGCCTTTTCCCTCTCAAGTCCGCCCATTTCTCCAGCCCCTCTCAGTATGTTTCCCCTTTCCTATTCCATTCCACATTTTACCCTCAGGCCTTTCCTACCCGGCGAGGGGACGAGGATCACTTACAAGGGTGACTGTTGTTGCTTTACTGTTGTTGCTTCACTGTTGTTGCTTTACTGTTGTTGCTTCACTGTTGTTGCTTTACTGTTGTTGCTTTACTGTTGTTGCTTTACTGTTGTTGCTTTACTGTTGTTGCTTTACTGTTGTTGCTTTACTGTTGTTGCTTTACTGTTGTTGCTTTACTGTTGTTGCTTTACTGTTGTTGCTTTACTGTTGTTGCTTTACTGTTGTTGCTTCACTGTTGTTGCTTTACTGTTGTTGCTTTACTGTTGTTGCTTTACTGTTGTTGCTTTACTGTTGTTGCTTTACTGTTGTTGCTTTACTGTTGTTGCTTCACTGTTGTTGCTTCACTGTTGTTGCCTTACTGTTGTTGCTTTACTGTTGTTGCTTTACTGTTGTTGCTTTACTGTTGTTGCTTTACTGTTGTTGCTTTACTGTTGTTGCTTTACTGTTGTTGCTTTACTGTTGTTGCTTTACTGTTGTTGCTTTACTGTTGTTGCTTTACTGTTGTTGCTTTACTGTTGTTGCTTTACTGTTGTTGCTTCACTGTTGTTGCTTTACTGTTGTTGCTTCACTGTTGTTGCTTTACTGTTGTTGCTTCACTGTTGTTGCTTTACTGTTGTTGCTTTACTGTTGTTGCTTTACTGTTGTTGCTTTACTGTTGTTGCTTTACTGTTGTTGCTTTACTGTTGTTGCTTTACTGTTGTTGCTTTACTGTTGTTGCTTTACTGTTGTTGCTTTACTGTTGTTGCTTTACTGTTGTTGCTTCACTGTTGTTGCTTTACTGTTGTTGCTTTACTGTTGTTGCTTTACTGTTGTTGCTTTACTGTTGTTGCTTTACTGTTGTTGCTTCACTGTTGTTGCTTCACTGTTGTTGCCTTACTGTTGTTGCTTTACTGTTGTTGCTTTACTGTTGTTGCTTTACTGTTGTTGCTTTACTGTTGTTGCTTTACTGTTGTTGCTTTACTGTTGTTGCTTTACTGTTGTTGCTTTACTGTTGTTGCTTTACTGTTGTTGCTTTACTGTTGTTCCTGTACTGTTGTTCCTGTACTGTTGTTGCTGTACTGTTGTTGCTGTACTGTTGTTCCTGTACTGTTGTTCCAGTACTGTTGTTCCAGTACTGTTGTTCCAGTACTGTTGTTCCTGTACTGTTGTTCCTGTACTGTTGTTCCTGTACTGTTGTTCCTGTACTGTTGTTCCTGTACTGTTGTTCCAGTACTGTTGTTCCAGTACTGTTGTTCCTGTACTGTTGTTGCTGTACTGTTGTTGCTGTACTGTTGTTGCTTTTCTGTTGTTGCTTTACTGTTGTTGCTTTACTGTTGTTGCTTTACTGTTGTTGCTTCACTGTTGTTGCTTTACTGTTGTTGCTTTACTGTTGTTGCTTTACTGTTGTTGCTTTACTGTTGTTGCTTTACTGTTGTTGCTTTACTGTTGTTGCTTTACTGTTGTTGCTTTACTGTTGTTGCTTTACTGTTGTTGCTTTACTGTTGTTGCTTTACTGTTGTTGCTTCACTGTTGTTGCTTTACTGTTGTTGCTTTACTGTTGTTGCTTTACTGTTGTTGCTTTACTGTTGTTGCTTTACTGTTGTTGCTTTACTGTTGTTGCTTTACTGTTGTTGCTTTACTGTTGTTGCTTTACTGTTGTTGCTTTACTGTTGTTGCTTTACTGTTGTTGCTTTACTGTTGTTGCTTCACTGTTGTTGCTTTACTGTTGTTGCTTTACTGTTGTTGCTTTACTGTTGTTGCTTCACTGTTGTTGCTTTACTGTTGTTGCTTTACTGTTGTTGCTTTACTGTTGTTGCTTTACTGTTGTTGCTTTACTGTTGTTGCTTTACTGTTGTTGCTTTACTGTTGTTGCTTTACTGTTGTTGCTTTACTGTTGTTGCTTCACTGTTGTTGCTTTACTGTTGTTGCTTTACTGTTGTTGCTTTACTGTTGTTGCTTTACTGTTGTTGCTTTACTGTTGTTGCTTTACTGTTGTTGCTTTACTGTTGTTGCTTTACTGTTGTTGCTTTACTGTTGTTGCTTTACTGTTGTTGCTTTACTGTTGTTGCTTTACTGTTGTTGCTTTACTGTTGTTGCTTTACTGTTGTTGCTTTACTGTTGTTGCTTTACTGTTGTTGCTTTACTGTTGTTGCTTTACTGTTGTTGCTTTACTGTTGTTGCTTTACTGTTGTTGCTTTACTGTTGTTGCTTTACTGTTGTTGCTTTACTGTTGTTGCTTTACTGTTGTTGCTTTACTGTTGTTGCTTTACTGTTGTTGCTTTACTGTTGTTGCTTTACTGTTGTTGCTTTACTGTTGTTGCTTCACTGTTGTTGCTTTACTGTTGTTGCCTTACTGTTGTTGCTTTACTGTTGTTGCTTTACTGTTGTTGCTTCACTGTTGTTGCTTTACTGTTGTTGCTTTACTGTTGTTGCTTTACTGTTGTTGCTTTACTGTTGTTGCTTTACTGTTGTTGCTTTACTGTTGTTGCTTTACTCTTGTTGCTTTACTGTTGTTGCTTTACTGTTGTTGCTTTACTGTTGTTGCTTTACTGTTGTTTCTTTACTGTTGTTGCTTTACTGTTGTTGCTTTACTGTTGTTGCTTTACTGTTGTTGCTTTACTGTTGTTGCTTTACTGTTGTTGCTTAACTGTTGTTGCTTAACTATTGTTGCTTTACTGTTGTTGCTTTACTGTTGTTGCTTAACTGTTGTTGCTTAACTGTTGTTGCTTTACTGTTGTTGCTTTACTGTTTTTTTACTGTTGTTGCTTTACTGTTGTTGCTTAACTGTTGTTGCTTCACTGTTGTTGCTTTACTGTTGTTGCTCTACTGTTGTTGTTTCACTGTTATTGCTTTACTGTTGTTGCTCTACTGCTGTTGCTTCACTGTTATTGCTTTACTGTTGTTGCTTTACTGTTGTTGCTTTACTGTTGTTGCTTCACTGTTGCTGCCTCACTGCTCGCGTCCTCAGCTCATACAACGTGGGTCCGGGGATCGATCCCGACACGGGCGAAACGTTGGACATGTTTCCTTACACCTGTAGCTCCTGTTCACCAAACAGTAATTAGGTACAGGGAGGTCAGTATGACGCACTGGCTTTACTGGGTTATCCAGGATGATGCACTGGCTTTACTGGGTTATCCAGGATGATGCACTGGCTTTACTGGGTTATCCAGGATGTTGCACTGGCTTTACTGGGTTATCCAGGATGATGCACTGGCTTTACTGGGTTATCCAGGATGTTGCACTGGTTTTACTGGGTTATCCAGGATGATGCACTGGCTTTACAGGGTTATCCAGGATGTTGCACTGGCTTTACTGGGTTATCCATGATGATGCACTGGCTTTACTGGGTTATCCAGGATGTTGCACTGGTTTTACTGGGTTATCCAGGATGATGCACTGGCTTTACTGTGTTATCCAGGATGTTGCACTGGCTTTACTGGGTTATCCATGATGATGCACTGGCTTGACTGGGTTATCCAGGATGATGCACTGGCTTTACTGGGTTATCCAGGAGGATGCATTGGCTTTACTGGTTTATCCAGGATGATGCACTGGCTTTCCTGGGTTATCCAGGATGATGCACTGGCTTTACTGGGTTATCCAGGATGATGCATTGGCTTTACTGGGTTATCCAGGATGATGCACTGGCTTTACTGAAAGGATGACAGGGAAGCTATGAAGGAAGGGAAGAAAACTAGGAAGGAAGGAAAGAAAGATAGGAAGGATGAGAAGAAAGCTATGAAGGAAGGGAAGAAAGCTAGGAAGGAAGGAAAGAAAGCTATGAAGGAAGGGAAGAAAGCTAGGAAGGAAGGAAAGAAAGATAGGAAGGATGAGAAGAAAGCTAGGAAGGAAGGGAAGAAAACTAGGAATGAAGGAAAGAAAACTAGGAAGGAAGGGAAGAAAACTAGGAAGGAAGGGAAGAAAACTAGGAAGGAAGGGAAGAAAACTAGGAAGGAAGGGAAGAAAACTAGGAAGGAAGGGAAGAAAACTAGGAAGGAAGTGAAGAAAACTAGGAAGGAAGGGAAGAAAGCTAGGAAGGAAGGGAAGAAAATTAGAAATGAAGGAAAGAAAACTAGGAAGGAAGGGAAGAAAACTAGGAAGGAAGGGAAGAAAACTAGGAAGGAAGGGAAGAAAACTAGGAAGGAAGGGAAGAAAACTAGGAAGGAAGGAGAGAAAGCTAGGAAGGAAGGAAAGAAAGTTAGGAAGGAAGGAAGGAAAGAAGGCTAGAAAGGAAGGGAAGAAAACTAGGAAAGAAGGGAAGAAAACTAGGAAGGAAGGGAAGAAAGTTAGGAAGGAAGGAAGGAAAGAAAGCTAGGAAGGAAGGGAAGGAAACTAGGAATGAAGGAAAGAAAACTAGGAAGGAAGGGAAGAAAACTAGGAATGAAGGAAAGAAAACTAGGAAGGAAGGGAAGAAAACTAGGAAGGAAGGGAAGAAAGCTAGGATGGAAGGGAAGTAAACTAGGAAGGAAGGGAAGAAAGCTAGGAAGGAAAGAAAACTAGTAAGGAAGGAGAGAAAGCTAGGAAGGAAGGAAAGAAAGTTAGGAAGGAAGGAAGGAAGGAAGGAAGGAAGGAAGGAAAGAAAGCTAGGAAGGAAGGGACTTAACTATGAAAAAAGGAAGACATACAAAACAAGGAAGAAACATACAACCTATCAGAAAAAAACACCACGCAGATTATTAACTAGATAATAAGAGGATGCGAATATTTACACTCGACCATTTTCTCTCGTGTATTTTTTCCCTAAACTCCGCCCGATAACTTCGCCAAGTATTTACGTTAGTTTAATAAGGTAATATCTTATTACAAGTATCTCTATTTCCCGAACATGCGTTTACCCATTCGTTTCCTAAATGTATATAATTTTCTCGTGTTTATCTCGTGCGTAGTGTTCTGAAACCATTTCTGTCCAATAGGTTTTTTGGCATCCTTGTTACGAGGTTTCCTACAGGTCCTTAAGAAAGTTCTTATATAAATAACCCGCACATAGGAGGGGGAAACTTATTACGACGTTTCGGTCAGACTTGTACTATTAACCAGTTAACTAGTTAACAATCCGAGTCGGATTGAAACGTCGTCGCAAGTTTTGCTCTTCTGTGAGCGGGTAATTGTTCCAATCAAGGTATCGTGCCTTATTGTTCTTTATATATATATACATATATATATATATATACATATATATATATATATATATATATATTTATATATATATATATATATATATATATATATATATATATATATATATATATATATATATATATATATATATATATATATATATATATATATATATATATAGACAGAGCAGTAACAATACATGTATTGGAGATCCTTCTGAGGGTGCCGAGACACCCAGTAATTTTGCGGAAAGGCTTGAGTTGATTTACGAAAATATGACCTTTAAAGAGGGAGATAATACCTATCGTTATTGCAAATTAAGCGATGCGTCAGAAGGGAAACAAAACATAAATGTATGATATTGGTGAATGATAATGTTAGTACACCTGTCAGGACCCACTCATGGCCACTCATCAATAACATCATCAACAAGAACCATCACCACCACCATCACTAACATCATCAACGAGAACCACCACCACCACCACCATCACTAACATCATCAACGAGAACCACCACGACCACCACCATCACTAACACCATCAACTGGTTCACCATCGCATCTCTCACAACAGCTCTCATGAACAAGAAACTCAGCCTCATACCTCAGAA